>NC_061842.1:24831238-24843738 GCF_019202785.1 Penaeus chinensis | reverse complement strand
CTCGCATTCCTAGGATTTGGGATTCGCGACTGGTGATTCAGTCGGAGGATTCTCGCGGCGGGATCACGTCGCTCTTTAAAGCAGAGTGCAGGGAACGGCAGCGAAAGTGGATAGTTGCGTTTCGGTGAAGGGAAATAGGAACATGAAAAATGTACTGTTCTGGAGGTTACATGCCTGTTGACAATGAGGAAAAAAATTGGTAGCTGATATCAATGTGAAAGGTAAATGACTCGCTGATAAGATAGATCAATTTGGCCGATCAAGGAACCAGTGTGTCGAGGTTCCTGGATTTCGAAAAGGCATCTGTCGCATCCTGCTGGGGATTCCCGACGGCTAATGGGATTTCTGGTCGTCGTGGTGGTGTCGACTATGTGCTATAGTTATTCGCAGTAAAATTGGAAAAGCGAGTGAATCATGCATATAGGAGCGTCTACATAGTTTTAGATCAAGCTCCCAGCGACTGTCATTCAGCTAGGCAGTGCGACGTTGCCAACTACTCGAGAGGAACCGCACAAAGGGAGGCTGTGGATACTGACACTGTTTGGTGCTCTGTAGGTTATCTTGGTCCTTGAATATACTTTTATATTGTTCGTTAAGTCTAAAACTCGTCTGTACATAAACTGGGAGGAAAATGTTTGCAGGAGATGCAAAAGAAAGCATTAAACAGAGAAATAATTCAAACTAGGCAACGGGCATCGCGTGTCGCCGGGCGCCGCTAGATCGGTGCTCGACAGTCGGCCCGCAACCATACTGACGTGAAGACGTACCACCGCGACCGCCGGCGTCCTCAACATGACATTCACTTAGATTAATTTCGCATTTAATTGCTGTATCCGTACAGCGGTTTAGTTAACCTTATTTGATAAGGCATTTATAGTTTAGCGACCATCCGTTAAATTCAGCTGAAAGCTGCAACGTTTATTGTGATATGAAAATAAGGTCATGAACATGTTATCCACTAGCTGTGTGATTTGGCAGTATTGGTAAATGTTATTGACGTGTGTGAATATGTCTACATGTGTTCGTGAATGAATATGTCGAGTGGAAATAACGGCAACATGCTCGACACTGGCCTCCTGTACGAGGCGATGAAGGCGCGCCCGATACCCTGCCCGCCTGTGCAACACGCCCACTCGGGGGCAAGCTCCACCACCCACGGCAGCTCTCCGCCATCCACGATGTCCGCCTCGCCCACCACCACGACTGCCATGGGCGTGTACGACACCGAAAACAACCTCAATAAGAGTGGCAGCCAGGACAAGGGGTACACAGACAAACACGTGCTCAATATCGACAAGGAGAACTATATGCTCAAGTGTGGGCCCGCACCCACGCCCATATGCCTCCGGACTCCCTCAGCTCCCACGCCCCCAGACCAAATCTTATTTAATGTGACCACCTCCTCCGAGTGCCGCAGTAGCGTGTTAACGTGTTTGTACCGCCCACAGTCGTGCGGGGGCTCGTCCGTGAGTGGGGGCTGTGGGTCCTTGGTGTCCTATACCACAGCCGGGGGATCTCACAGCCACAGCAACGGCACTAGTCCAAGTCACCATAATGTGTCTCACACTGTGTCATCCCTCTTGCCCCTCTTAGAGTGCCGCGCCTGCTTCCACAACGTGTGTACACCTTTCTCGGTCACCCATTCCTGTGCTCGCCCGCACGATACCCTGCCGCCGCCCACGCTCACCAGAGATGTGGTAAGTACCCCTTTTACCTCGTCTACTTACGGTTTAAGGTTCAGGCCTCTTCATGGAGGCCACAAGGAATTTTCTTCTGTAGGAGCCATTTAGGTGAATTATGATATACATATACATATACATATACATATACACATACACATACACATACACATACACATATTTATACATATACTACATATGCATACTTAAATGCATACACACTAGAAATAGCTTTAACATTATGCATGTATGTATACATATATGTATTTATGTATATATATGTATGTATATTTGTATAAAATGTATGTGTTTTTTTTTTATAAACACGCACACACACACACACACACACACACACACACACACACACACACACACACACACACACACACACACACACACACACACACACACACACACAGACACATTTATATACACACATTTATATACACACATTTATATACACACATTTATATACACACATTTATATACACACATTTATATACACACATTTATATACACACATTTATATACACACATTTATATACACACATTTATATATATATATATATATATATATATATATATATATATATATATATATTATACACATGTATTAGTACATACATATAATATATATCAACGTATAAGTATACAAATTGCTGTTGACCCACACATTTACATAGTAAGGTACATAGAAGAAGTTTTATAGGTTAGTGTAGGCCGTTTCACCAAAGATAAAAGTTGAAAAATGCCAGTGTTTGACCTCTTGCAATTGTAGATTGTTCTGGTGCGAATTAAGATAGGGATTTATAGCAACATTTAAAGAGCGATTTAGTCTCCAATGTCCTTGAGTCAGAGAGAAGAAACTAGCTCGTATGTTCCTCTTAAGAGAAAATAAGAGTTTGGTAAATCTCAGATACATACAAGATTTTGTTATTTTTTTCCTAATCTTTTTCAATTTTTTGTCTCAAGTGAAACTAAGAGACACGTTAAATGATGTATCTGCCAGTGTGTCGAATTTGCTAAGGTGAATTATTCATTGGGACTTGTAGTAGAAGAAATTGTAGTGAAATCTCCCTTATCGTAGAAAAATGTTGAAGTGAACGCCAGTGCCCGAAATAAGTCGTGTACATGTAATATGGAGACAAGGCACTAGTATCATTGAGAACGATACCTTAAGGGAATTTCTTTTTAAGCGGTGTGGAAAAAGATGAACTGAAATCGATTTGAAAAGGAGAAAAAATACGTGGTGTTGATCCTATCTTTATGGTTATATTTGCCGTGAGCGTGGATATGTATATATATATTTTTCAAAAATTGTGCTACGGGAGAAACTGCAAATTAATTAAAAGAAGCATGATTTAGTAAGGTATAGAAAAAATCGTCAGCTGAGGTCGCGTTTCGTGCGCGAGGCGGGTGTTCCGTGCAAAGCCGCACTTGGAGACAACCTTCACCGGAATAGCTATTAATGAACATGAGAATTTCGCCTTTTGCATTGCTCGTAGGCGACTGGGAATCGACATAGAGATAGGCAGGGGGTTCATGGTCACGAGGACCTGGGTTAGAATCGGGAAAGTGACGAACTATGGGCTCAAAGGACGAAAGGAGTGGAAACCGATTGTGGGAGGTAGTGCAGGGAGGTCGGTTCATATGACGTTCTTACCCGGAACACGAGCTGTGTGCCAGAGGCGGCTTGCCAGGTGTTCGATAATCTTTCTTTCTGAGAACCAAGAGTTGAATGTTAGCTCAAGTTTGCTTATTTTTATTCATATGCGTTCCCAGCAGTGGATAACGCCTTGTGTTTCGTACTGTTGCCTACGAGGGCCGGAGACAACAGCAGAAGTCCCAGGGGTTGCTCGTAAACGGGAGTTCTCTTGCCGGCTATTTCCCTGTTGGACCCGATGTAGGTTAGGGCTGCTGTTACTGTTACCAACTATGATCATGGGTGCTATCAGCTAAATCCACGTAATGAGTCATGGAAAATGCTTCAAAATTTGGAAGGAGAAGGACTATGGTGTGCTCTCGCTCTCTCGCCCCTCGTCTCTCCCCCTCTCCCTCTCTGTTTTAAGTGAAGGTGGCGGTGATAACGGGAGGGATGGCTTCACCGTACAGGGCCGGAACAAAGAGAGCTGGGAATAGCCGTTGTTGCTACGCGGCCCGGCCAGCCTCGCGCTGTGCTGCTGCTGCTGCTGCTGCTGTGCCGATTCTGCTGCTGCTTCTGCTCCTGCTCGGTTTATGCTGCTGCTGCTGGAGGAATTGCTTGTCTCCTGTTTGCTTGTCTTTTGGCTGAACCGTGGTTTATTTATTAGTTTAGAAAAGGGCTTATCTTTCTCTTGAAAAGTGTGATATCACCGAGCTTACCAATTTAGCAATGTGATATTTCATCTGCAAGCTAAATTTTCCTCTTTAGTTTCCATGGCTTTTTCTAATGCACTGCTTCATGCTGAAAAGTGTTTTCCCCTTTCATCGTATAGGGAAATGTGTCAAGCTTGCAGGATGTCATGAGGTTGGAGGGTAACATTCATAGGTACAATCCAGTATTTTTCTTATTGGACTTGGGAACGTTCTCACACATGCTTTTCACTGGAGTTTTAGAGAAGTTCAAATGTAGCTGTGCCTGAATTTGCCTTTCATGCTGCCACTTTGTTATAATAACTCTGTGTGTGCGTGCGGGTGTGCTTGCTTGTTTATGTATGTATATGTATATCTGATGTCTAGAATTGTATGTATACTTGTATAAATCTTATGTTAATGCCATTATATATAATATGATACAAATGTTCACGTTTGATATGTAATTTGGCATATATGTAGCATATTTGTCATCTGTATATAATATTGTGTGTATAAATGTATAGGTACATGTGTGTATGTATGTATGTATGTATGTATATACATAATGTATGTATATATGATTATATTTACTTATTTATTAGTAAATATTATATATATTAAATATTAAATACATATTATGTATATATTAAATACATATTATGTATATATTAAATACATATTATGTATATATTAAATACATATGTATATATTAAATATATATTATTTATGTATATAGTAAATATATATTATTTATGTATATAGTAAATATATACTATTTATGTATATAGTAAATATATAATATTTATGTATATAGTAAATATATACTATTTATGTATATAGTAAATATATAATATTTATTTATATAGTAAACATATACTATTTATGTATATAGTAAATATAAATTATTTATGTATATAGTAAACATATACTATTTATGTATATAGTAAATATATACTATTTATGTATATAGTAAACATATACTATTTATGTATATAGTAAACATATACTATTTATGTATATAGTAAACATATACTATTTATGTATATAGTAAACATATACTATTTATGTATATAGTAAACATATACTATTTATGTATATAGTAAACATATACTATTTATGTATATAGTAAACATATACTATTTATGTATATAGTAAACATATACTATTTATGTATATAGTAAACATATACTATTTATGTATATAGAAAACATATACTATTTATGTATATAGTGAATATATACTATTTATGTATATAGTGAATATATACTATTTATGTATATAGTGAATATATACTATTTATGTATATAGTGAATATATACTATTTATGTATATAGTGAATATATACTATTTATGTATATAGTGAATATATACTATTTAGGTATATAGTGAATATATACTATTTAGGTATATAGTGAATATATACTATTTAGGTATATAGTGAATATATACTATTTAGGTATATAGTGAATATATACTATTTAGGTATATAGTGAATATATACTATTTAGGTATATAGTGAATATATACTATTTAGGTATATAGTGAATATATACTATTTAGGTATATAGTGAATATATACTATTTAGGTATATAGTGAATATATACTATTTAGGTATATAGTGAATATATACTATTTAGGTATATAGTGAATATATACTATTTAGGTATATAGTGAATATATACTATTTAGGTATATAGTGAATATATACTATTTATGTATATAGTGAATATATACTATTTATGTATATAGTGAATATATACTATTTATGTATATAGTGAATATATACTATTTATGTATATAGTGAATATATACTATTTATGTATATAGTGAACATATACTATTTATGTATATAGTGAACATATACTATTTATGTATATAGGAAACATATACTATTTATGTATATAGTGAACATATACTATTTATGTATATAGAAAACATATACTATTTATGTATATAGAAAACATATACTATTTATGTATATAGGAAACATATACTATTTATGTATATAGGAAACATATACTATTTATGTATATAGGAAACATATACTATTTATGTATATAGGAAACATATACTATTTATGTATATAGGAAACATATACTATTTATGTATATAGGAAACATATACTATTTATGTATATAGGAAACATATACTATTTATGTATATAGGAAACATATACTATTTATGTATATAGGAAACATATACTATTTATGTATATAGGAAACATATACTATTTATGTATATAGGAAACATATACTATTTATGTATATAGGAAACATGCAATGTTAGTTAAGCTGTTAGTGCGAGTGTGAGAAGGAAAGGGTCAGTTGGAGGGCGGGGGTCGTGGGCGGAGAGGGGGAGGGGGAGGGGGAGGGGGAGGGGGATGAGGGCACGGCAGGTATCAGAGGAAGGAGGAAGTCTCTCTCTCCCTCCCCTCTCTCTCTCTCCCTCCCCTCTCTCTCTCTCCCTCCCCTCTCTCTCTCTCTCTCCCTCCCCTCTCTCTCTCTCTCTCTCCCTCCCCTCTCTCTCTCTCTCCCTCCCCTCTCTCTCTCTCTCTCCCTCCCCTCTCTCTCTCTCCCTCCCCTCTCTCTCTCTCCCTCCCCTCTCTCTCTCTCTCTCCCTCCCCTCTCTCTCTCTCTCTCCCTCCCCTCCCCTCTCTCTCTCTCTCTCCCTCCCCTCTCTCTCTCTCCCTCCCTCCCCTCCCTCTCTCTCTCCCTCCCCTCTCTCTCTCTCCCTCCCTCCCCTCTCTCTCTCTCTCTCCCTCCCCTCTCTCTCTCTCTCTCCCTCCCCTCTCTCTCTCTCCCTCCCTCCCCTCTCTCTCTCTCCCTCCCTCCCCTCTCTCTCTCTCCCTCCCTCCCCTCTCTCTCTCTCCCTCCCTCCCCTCTCTCTCTCTCCCTCCCTCCCCTCTCTCTCTCTCCCTCCCTCCCCTCTCTCTCTCTCCCTCCCTCCCCTCTCTCTCTCTCCCTCCCTCCCCTCTCTCTCTCTCCCTCCCTCCCCTCTCTCTCTCTCCCTCCCTCCCCTCTCTCTCTCTCCCTCCCTCCCCTCTCTCTCTCTCCCTCCCTCCCCTCTCTCTCTCTCCCTCCCTCCCCTCTCTCTCTCTCCCTCCCTCCCCTCTCTCTCTCTCTCTCCCTCCCTCCCCTCTCTCTCTCTCCCTCCCTCCCCTCTCTCTCTCTCCCTCCCTCCCCTCTCTCTCTCTCCCTCCCTCCCCTCTCTCCCTCCCTCCCCTCTCTCTCTCCTCCCTCCCCTCTCTCTCTCCCTCCCTCCCCTCTCTCTCTCCTCCCTCCCCTCTCTCTCTCTCCCTCCCTCCCCTCTCTCTCTCTCCCTCCCTCCCCTCTCTCTCTCTCCCTCCCTCCCCTCTCTCTCTCTCTCTCTCCCTCTCTCTCCCTCTCTCTCTCTCTCTCTCTCTCTCTCTCTCTCTCTCTCTCTCTCCCCCCCCCCCCTCTCTCTCTCTCTCTCTCTCTCTCTCTGTCTCTCTCTCTCTCTCTGTCTCTCTCTCTCTCTCTCTCTGTCTCTCTCTCTCTCTCTCTCTCTCTCTGTCTCTCCCTCGTCCTCTCCCTCTCCCTCTCTCTCTCCCTCCCTCTCCCTCTCCCTTTTTCTCTCGTTCTCTCTCCCTCCCCTTTTTCTCTCGTTCTCTCTCCCTCTCCTTCCTCCCTTCCCGCCCTACACACACACACATACACATACACATACATACATACATACATACATACATACATACATACATACATACATACATTTATATATATATATATTTATTTAGATATATATTTATATAGATATATATTTATATAGGAAGTATGTTTGCTGAACATTTTACCTTACTTTTTCATATTTTTTCATCGTCATTTTTTACGCATGGTTAATTTTGCAAGCTGGACGAACACGGTGATAGAGGCTGGCTCTTGGCGCTCCCTTGTCTGTGGAGGAAGTCAGTAGGCAAGCTGAATGTTTAGGATTGCTTTGACACAAGCAGTTGGCAAACACGGGACGAGGAAATGTATCTCCCAACATATCTAACGAGAGAGAGAGAGAGAGAAAGAGAAAGAGAAAGAGAAAGAGAAAGAGAGAGAGAGAGAGAGAGAGAGAGAGAGAGAGAGAGCACGACAATCCGCCTGCTTGCAATGGACCAAGTAGGCCACCGGGTGTACAGAAAGAATAGGTCTTGTTGAGGGCGGGGGGGGGGGGGGTAGGAGGTAGGAGGCGAGTTTCTTGCGACGGAGCTAAGGAAACTGGAAGCATAAGGCATAGGTAAAGACCTCCTTCGGTCTTATTGTGGTGCTTGGAGGCTTGGATAGGTCTAAGGAGGGGGATTGTGAGACTGGATAGGGTTAAGGATGGGGGATTGTGAGATTGGATAGGGCCAATTGGCGGGGTGGGCGGTGGATTGGAGGTCGGGGATTGGGTCTCGTCTTGCGTCACCTTGTTGGGAGATCATTGGTAGAGAGAGGATGTGCTTTGTTGAAGGCCCGGCACTTGCGGGTTTTATGGGTGGCGCTGGCGGGGTAAGGGGGTAGTAGTGGCATGCGATTGGGGTGGAGGGGTAGGGGAGGCGTGAGTGTTATTTACTTATTTATTTTATATTTAGAAAGTCTGTTTTTTTTTTTTTTTTTCTTTTTCTAAAGTTTCTCGATTTTTTCATTATTGTGTGTGTGGTTGTGGGTGGTGATGCCAGGTGAAGGAGCGTAGCCACTGTGTGTGTGTATGAGTGAGTGGATGTGTGTGAACCCCAGTGAGCGGGTGAGTGATTCTGCATATGGGTGAGTGACTGAGTGAATGTATGTGAGGGAGGGAGGGAGGGAGGAAAGGAGTGGACTGGACTAATGAGTCGATGAGTGAATGTATGTCTGTGCGAGCGAGTGACTGAGTGAGGGAATACGTATGCGAGTTCGAGCGAGTGACTGAGTGAGTGAATACGTATGCGAGTGATGGCGAGATGATTGGCGTTGGTATGCTGGTTGAAAGCAGCGAGGAGACTGGGCGAGTCGAGAGGTCTTTGGAGCGAGTGTTGTTGAATGAGCTGAAATATATTACGTTGATAGGATAGGTCGAGGGGGGGGGGTGGGGGGTATCGGTGTGGTTGAATGGTTGAGAGCATTGTGTTCAAGAGGATTCGGTGAAAAGAGGCATGTTAAGATATATTGTGGATGATGTGATGCTGATATGTTTTTATCTTCTTCTTCTTGTACTACAAATGGAAAGCGTGAGAGCTCGATGAATGGGGGTTGGTTATTAGCAAGCGCAGCAGAAAAAGAAAGATCAAAATATCTCGGTCCAGTAGTAAACATTCGAACCGTTTTATGAGGAGAAGCAGAGTGACGGGAGACGGCCGCTGCCGGAGTGTCGACGCTGCAGGAATCGCTGTGGATCTTCGCACCCTTGCCTCGCCCGCTGCTCCCTTATCCCTTGCCCTAATCCCTATCACTGTACCACCTCCTCCCTGTTCTTCCCCATTCTCCCTTCCCCCTGCCTACTTCCCCTTACTGCTTTTCCCAACTCGGTTTCCCCTTCCCTTCCCCCCTTCCTCCCCACCTCTTCTGCCCCCCTCACCCAGTCCCCGCCCCCACCCTCTCCCGCCGTCCGCCGCCTTAACAAGCACTTTCGGCACGCCCTCGAACAGCCCTCGTTTTTTCAGGGCGTGTCACTGTAGGGCTCGGAAAGCTGCAGTGAGAAGGCCTGGCGAGTAGCGGAGCCGTCGCCGTGGTGGGCCTGAGCGAGTGTCCGCGGGATGGCTTCTCCCATTTTTTTTTTTTTTTTTTTTTTTTCTAATCGAGTGAAAAAAAGAAAAGGCTTGGGAAAAGACGTGCATGGGCGGCAGCGGGAGTACAGAGCGCTTATAGATGTTGTGGCGAGCGGGCGGTGGTTGTGGTCACGGGATCAGGTGGCTGTGGCCCGGTGCTCGCTTGTTGCTACCTCCACACGCCACCTTGTTGCAACACCAGCCGCAGCTGTTGCCCACTTATGCGCTCTCTCTCTCTCTCTCTCTTTCTCTCTCTCTCTCTCTCTCTCTCTCTCTCTCTCTCTCTCTCTCTCTCTCTCTCTCTCTCTCTCTCTCTCTCTCTCTCTCGTTCTCGCTCGCTCGCTCGCTCAGTCTCGGTAAACCTGCCGGTCTGTCTCAGTCTCTCACTAAATCTTTGTCTGCGAAGTTTTAGCTTTTCTACTCTTACTTCCTCCTTTCCCTTCCTCCCTCCCTCCCCCTTCCCCTTTTCCTTCTCCTTTCCTATGTTTCCCTACTCCCTTCCCCATTGCACAGACCTTCCTCCGCCTCCTTTCTGCATGCTGGCTCGACGTCATTCTTCTGCTTAAAGCTTTCAGTCTTCATTCTGAGTCTTCCAACCTCTTTCATTTGTTCGTTTGGCTCTCTGTCTTTCTTTCTTTCTTTCTAACTCTCTCTCTCTCTCTCTCTCTCTCTGTCGAAAGGCTAGAGAGAGAGAGAGAGAGATTTAGGTATCCATGACAACACGGCGGAGTAGGTTGTGTATCCCCCCCCCCCCCCAGGCCTGCCGAGAGAGAGAAGCGAACAGGGGACTATGGGTTCCGAAGCCCTGGAGATCCTAAGCTTGCCTGTCAGTGCCTTTTGAGGGAAGCCTTCTCCTCCTTCGCCGTTCTCTTCTTCCTCCTCCGTCCTCCTCCTTCTCCTCTTCCTCCTCCGTCCTCCTCCTTCTCCTCTTCCTCCTCCGTCCTCCTCCTTCTCCTCTTCCTCCTCCGTCCTCCTCCTTCTCCTCTTCCTCCTCCGTCCTCCTCCTCCTTCTCCGTCCTCCTCCTCCTCCTTCTCCGTCCTCCTCCTCCTCCTTCTCCGTCCTCCTCCTCCTCCTTCTCCGTCCTCCTCCTCCTCCTTCTCCGTCCTCCTCCTCCTCCTTCTCCGTCCTCCTCCTTCTCCGTCCTCCTCCTCCGTCGTCCTCCTCCTCCGTTCCCCCATCTCCTCCTCCTCCTCCTCCTCCTCTTCCGACTTCTGTCGAGGGAGTCTTATAAGAGGCAGGGGAAGGAGCGCCTAGACCGAGGGCGGGGGATGTGTGTGTGGTCGCGATGGGCGTGCGTTTGGTTCCAGTGCAAGACATGGGTCGTTATGGTAGTCGTCGTAGCAGTGGCAGTAGGGCAGGCCGGTTTTAATTGTTCAGGAGCGGACTCGAGTGTAGTTCCTTGTCGTTGCAGTAGTCGCGAAAAGAGAAAGTGTCGGAGGGAGGGCGGAGGTGGGCGTAGGGGTCGTCGCGCTCGGCTCAGCGGTTATGGGCGTTGTAATTGCGACGCTGATAGTGAAATGGTGGCAATTGGGTTGGCTCCGGCGGTAATTATGGTTGATGGCGAGATCTCTGGTAGCATCGCTCGTAATAATCAGTGGTAAAGACGAGTGGTAATTTTTTTAATGGCTTGATTTAATAATAGGCTTGTTTCTTTTGTTAATTTTTAGTGCCGGTACCAGGCAGCGAAAATGCAATGGGAGTAAAAGGCATGGAGATAATTGTAATGACAGGTTTGCTTTAATGTATAAGATTTTTTGATTTTTTTATTTTTTATATATACTTTATTTCATCTCATTGTCATTCAGTAAGGTACGGAGAAAGTTTTATGAATACTTTTTTTTCGAGAGTTCAGGAAATGTTAATATAGTTGCAGATAATAATTCTCACTCAAATTAACAATATACAGGGGACAAATAGATGCAGCAAACGAGATGGCTTACTCGCAGCTTTATATTTGCCAAGACGTGCCAGGCACAGATTGTGCTTGGCCTTTTACAATGTTATTAAAGGAAAACGTTAATAATAGCAAGCGTATGTTCCTCAATCCCTGTGTGTGCTCGTCCAT
The DNA here is from genome assembly GCF_019202785.1 of Penaeus chinensis. Classification (NCBI taxonomy): domain Eukaryota; kingdom Metazoa; phylum Arthropoda; class Malacostraca; order Decapoda; family Penaeidae; genus Penaeus; species Penaeus chinensis. The sequence goes on along the minus strand of NC_061842.1, from coordinate 24,831,924 downwards.
GTAATGTTCTTCATCCTTCATCAGTCACCCCACTATCCCCCCCCCCCCCACACCCACACCCAACTACTTCCTACCCCCCCCCCCCCCTCTAAGCTTCCCATCCTCGGGGCCACGTGCTCTCCCCTCGCCCCTTTTCCGCCTCCTGGGTCGTGCCAGCCCTGCCCCTCACGACAGCATTGCCACGTCCTCTTCACTCCCTATCAGCTTCGTAGGATTCTGGCTACACCTTTTTTAGCGTCGCAGTTGGCAGCGCTGTTCCCCATCCTGACCTCGCTCCGGCCGGGCTACACTTCCCTCCACTCTGCTCTCCACTCTGCCCTCTTATCTTTCTGTTCTCTTGTATTTTCTCTCTCTCTCTCTCTCTCTCTCTCTCTCTCTCTCTCTCTCTCTCTCTCTCTCTCTCTCTCTCTCTCTTTTATTCGATGTATGTGGTCTTTGGGACGGGCGTGCGGGGCCTGGCACCACGTGACGGAATTAGTTCTTGTAGATGTGACGGACACGCTTACACGTTGTAGGGGAACGTGTGTGTGTGTGTCGCTTGCTACAACACCTCTCACTGCGGTGTTTGTGTCTTGTGTGGAAGGAGCATGTCGAATACGTGTTGTGTGTTTGTTATTTACTAGACGGGGTGGTTCGGCACGAGGTAGAGCAAGGCTAAAGGCTGAGAGAGAGAGAGAGAGAGAGAG
>NC_061842.1:24821238-24826238 GCF_019202785.1 Penaeus chinensis | reverse complement strand
ATACTTGGCACGTCATGAGGTATTTTTCTGCCCAGTGACCACCACCTAAATGCACCCCCACCCCCGTTTCTCCTTACGACTTGCGCATTTTTATTTAGCAAAACGATCGTTTACTTCAGAAGGTGAATGCATGGTTGATAAGTGACCATAGAAGGAGAGGGGGTAAGTGGGATGCTAGCATGAAGGGGTAATGGGTTCGGGGCAGGGAAAGGGGGTGGGGAGTTAAGAGTCTAATAGACGTTTCATTATGCGTCGTATTTCGAGGTCGAGATCCGAGATCTAGTTGGAGTATGAGCACGAGAGCTCCCCCTTCAGGAGCCTTGGGTCGGGACTTGTCGAGGGGACGAGGTTAGAAGCTTCCGGCTTGGATAGGGAGTGCGAATAGAGAGCAGAAGCCGGCTCGAAAGTGGCTATGGGTGTAGATTAGGGAGAGAGAGAGAGAGAGAGAGAGAGAGAGAGAGAGAGAGAGAGAGAGAGAGAGAGAGAGAAGAGCAACATTATAATTCGCTAAGCCAGTGAAGTTGTTGGAGGTTGCATTCAGTGCCTTACGGGAGACGTCGAATCCCCTCGACGTAAACAGCGCTTAGAGTGCCGTAGCCTTTTCAGAGTCTGAACCGTAACCCAAGACCGCTCCGGTGAAAGAAACTCACGTGTTGGGCGAGGTGGCCGTACAAGTAGGGCACTGAGGAGGACGAGGAAAGGGTGTGTGGGGGGGTATCCGTGCATCTCAAGGGGGAAGGGAGAACTTTTTTTTTTTTTTCTCCCTCTCTCTCTCCTTTTCGTCCTTTCATCATGCCGTGTTTTTACAGGGTCGTCGTCATGGTACCTTGTGCTCCCTCGCTATTGCAACTGAATCATCGCCTCCCGTCTCCCCCCTCCGCCCTAATCCCCCTCATTTTTCCTTTTTGGTCTTCGGAATGCTATTTATGGCCAGGTGTTTTTTTTTTTCTCTCTCTCTCTCCCCGTCTTCTAATTCTCATTCTTATAACTTGTATTATGTTATTAGTGATAATAGTAATCATAACTATTATTATTGGTATTGTTATTAGTATTCCTGATGTTGGTGTAGGTAAAAGAAAATGTACAGAAAGTAACTAACATTCGTTAAGCATATGCGATGTACCGATCTCTTGTGACTTTTCCATTAGTGACACCACTTAGCTTGGATCTAATGGTAGAAACTAACTAAAATTAGAAAGCATTGTACCCGTTGTGCATATAAAGTGAAACACAAGGACATTAATCTTGGATTCCTGTATGTGAATGAAGAAGAAATATATATGTGGAGCTCGGGTCTGAGATCTGCCTGGAAATTTGTCTTATTCTGTTACTTGTTTTATATAATTAAAAACACACTACTAATAATAAGGAAATTAGTAACTCAAGGTTAGAAGTGTAGCAAAAACTGTATCTCTCTCGCACTGGATCGGCTAAGCAAATGGCACAAGTGTTCGAACTCACGAGTGACTAAGAAAGGGGGAAGGGAGAGTGAGAAAAGGAGGAAAAGAGCTTGAGTGTGCGATAGAGTGCAACAGAAGTGCCGGCACTGGAGAGAGAGAGAGAGAGAGAGAGAGAGAGAGAGAGAGAGAGAGAGAGAGAGAGAGAGAGAGAGAGAGAGAGAGAGAGAGAGAGAGAGAGAGAGGAGAGAGGGAGAAGGGAGAGGGGTGGGGGGAAGTAGTGGGACATTGGAGTGTTGGAATGTGTTACGTGTGAATAATATTGAGCTGGCGGTGGTGTGCGCTGCTCGGCGTCCGGAGGGAGAGTGAGAGGCCGGGCGCGGGTAGCAACAGCAGCAGCGCTCGAGCAGAGGGGGAAGGGGACGGGGAGAGGGGAATCGCGCACGCGCTCCATGACCCTCTTTGTTACCGCGTGAGCCACCGCGTGCTGACCCACCACCGCCTCCTCCTCCTCCTCCTCCTCCTCCTCCTCCTCCTCCTCCTCCTCCTCCTCCTCCTCCTCCTCCTCCTCCTCCTCCTTCTCCTACTTCTTCTTCCCCTACTTCTTCTTCCCCTTCATCTTCCTCTTCATCTTCTTCTTCCTCTTCTTCTTCTTCTTCCTCATCCTCTTCTTCCTCTTCTTCCTCTTCTTCCTCTTCTTCCTCCTCCTCCTCCTCTCCTCCTCCTTGCTCCTCCTCCTTGCTCCTCCTCCTTGCTCCTCCTCCTTGCTCCTCCTCCTCTTCCTCCTCTTCTTCCTCCTCTTCCTCTCTTCCTCTTCTTCCTCTTCCTCTTCTTCCTCCTCCTTCTTGCTCCTCCTCCTCTTGCTGCTCTTCCTCCACCTCCACTTCTCGTTCTCTTCCAGAACCTCACTTTCCTTCCTCCTCCTTCTGCCAACTTCCAACCTCGCTTTAACTCCTGTCACTCGATTGCAGACAGCAGTGATGGATTTTCGTCCCTGAGATTTATATTTATCCTGACGTTAATTTGCGTTTATATAACTCTATATGATTTTTATTTACTTTTTTATTTATTCATTCATTTCATTATTTATTTATAAAACGTATGTACGTATATGTATATGTATATATACATATACATATACATATACATATACATATATATACTTATACATACACACATATATACTTACTTATACATGTGTACTCATACATACAAATATCCTGTATACACGATGTTTTTATAGATTGATAGATTTTTCTTATCAGCTCATAAAGGGGGCAGTAGGCCTATAAGGTTTCTTTATCTAGGCTTCGATATGAAAACCGACCGTGATTTTACATGCTGCTTTAGGTTTCAAGTTCCATTGTGTTGCAGTTTTGAGCGCGCTTGCAACAGCAGCCTGGCCGGAGAAGAATGATTTGCATGGCACACACAGTTCACTTATGTAGATTTTTCGTAGAATATTCTCGCATCTTCTGTGCATTAGAGGTTTGCTTGGGAGACGCTCATTGTTTGAGCTCGCGGTGTTTCGTGGGAGTTCGCTTAATATGCTGTTGAGGAGGGAAGTGATTTATGCTGGGAAATAACTGTCCGGAGTTGCAGCGGGGGGGGGGGGGGGGATCTCGGTTGCTGTATTGCATGTGTAGTTCGGTGTGCTTATAAAAGGGGATTTGTTGTTTATTTTTTTTATTTTTTTTTTTTGTTTCTTTACTGGGTTGTGCTTTGTGCTCCTTTCTCTCCTCTCTTAGTTACTTGTCTGTCTGTACGTCAGTCTGTCTATCTGTACTTGTCTTTTTCCTTTATATTTATGTCGGTCTCTCTTCCCTTCCTCCTCTTCCGTTCTCCCCTCTCACCTTTGACCCTTTCTTATGACCGCTCTTTCTCTCATTTCAAGTCTCTTCCAGACCCTACATTTTACGAGTCGGGATATTTAACCTAAAACGATTTACCCTCCGTCACGCTAGGCAGTCACACTCTTCAGTGTCGGTACACTGCTGTCCCTCACACTCACTCACTTACTCACACACTCGCTCCGCCGGTGTCCACCATACAAGTTGCGGGCATGTTGTTTCTTCACCGTGTTGTTAATTTGTGGGATAATACTCTCCCTCTCATAGATACGGAGACTTGGAATTGCTAAGCGGCTGTTCGTCCTTGGGAAAACCCTATAGAGACATCTGTGTGTAGGCTATGTTCGTAACGTATTCATATTTTCTTAATGAAAAATGAATACAGGTGTGTTCGTACTAATATGGGGGGGAGGGGGGGAGGGAAGTGGGGGTGGGGATAGTGAAACATTAATGGCGATGGTGAGGCACTGATGGCGATGGAGGAGACGGCGAGGGCAAGAGGGAAGGGGCGAGCGGAAGCTGTGTTAAGGCCAGACATGTGCTGGCATCTGGGAGCCACATTGCGTAGGCCTATAATGGCGAGTGAGGAAATTGGCGAAGCGCTACATTTTTTTTTTCTTTCTTTGTTTTCAGGTTTTGTTATTAGAAATATGTTATTGTTAGGTGGGCGAGTGGATGCGTTTGCCTCTGAGGGCAGCTCACTCACTCACTCACTCACTCACTCACTTTTCCTCTCCTTCAATCTTTGTCTCTACCTGCCTCACTGTGCACATGCAAAGGATTCGCATTTGATGAGGGTAATAATGGGTTGTATTAACTACTCATCAACTGTGTTTCGTTCCTGAATATTTAACATTTCTATACAAGGCTTCGTTTGATGATCATGCGTAGAAATCATTTAGATAAAAGCTGCTCTCCCAAGGATCAGCAACTGGCAAGAAGGCTGTTAGCTGTCCACGTCCCTCTGCGCCAGACAGATTCGGAAACATACGGCTTCAAAACACACCAAAACACCCGTTAAAGAAAGGCTCCATTGTGTTGGTCGCGAAGCACGCGCGTTCATGGTTTTCCTGGCCTCGCGAAACGCCTGTGCTTCGGTTGCCGTCTGTAATGGAACATGTTTTTTATCGTGTATTTCTTTCTCTCTCTCTCTCTCTCTCTCTCTCTCTCTCCCTCTCCCTCTCTCTCTCCCTCTCCCTCTCTCTCTCCCTCTCCCTCTCCCTCTCCCTCTCCCTCTCCCTCTCCCTCTCTCTCTCTCTCTCTCTCTCTCTCTCTCTCTCTCTCTCTCTCTCTCTCTCTCTCTCTCTCTCCTCTCTCTCTCCTCTCTCTCTCTCTCTCCCCCTCCCTCTCTCTCCCCCCCCTCTCTCTCCCCCCCCCCTCTCTCTCTCTCCCTCTCCCTCTCTCTCACTCCCTCTCCCTCTCTCTCACTCCCTCTCCCTCTCTCTCACTCCCTCTCCCTCTCTCTCACTCCCTCTCCCTCTCCCTCTCCTCCTCCCTCCCTCCCTCCCCCTCTCCCTCTCCCTCTCCTCCTCCCTTCCTCCCCCTCTCCCTCCCCCTCTCCCTCTCCCTCTCCTCCTCCCTCCCTCCCTCCCTCCCTCCCCCTCTCCTTCCATTTTTAAGGAGCAGCACGTAGTAGTAGTGTTCTCTGGAGGTACACGTTTCTCCCTGTGAGCCTCGTACGTCAAGGGAAGAAAAACAGGCGGCGAATAGAAAGGTGTGTGTGTGTGTGTGTGTGTGTGTGTGTGTGTGTGTG
>NC_061842.1:24793738-24811238 GCF_019202785.1 Penaeus chinensis | reverse complement strand
GATGCAGCGGCACTAGGTACTCATAGTGCCACATCATTTTGCACGCCGCGGCCTGGTCACAGCTTGTCCATAGCCACGCCAGATAGTGGCATTCAGAGTCAGCCCACGTCTGCTGTAACCGATCGTTTAGCAGAAGCATGCAATAAGGTCAGCAGTACTCCTATACCAATATGTAAAAGTAACTCGATTTGTCAGTACCCTCGGATGAAAATACGAAGCTCGATAACAACACGGAAGAAGAGCATTGAATTCGAGTTTGACACTGAATATACTATAGGGCAGTTTACGGAACAACTGGCGACTCAGGCTCTCGCAGACAACCCAAGACGGGTGTCCACAGCCTCCAGCATTTCAGCTGCAGCGCCTTCGGAAGCAACCACCACCACCACCATCACAAGCGAGGCCTCTTCGAGTACACGGTCAGATGGGGACTCGTGGTGCCTGAAGTTGTCGGATTTGGATACAGCTGACTGCCTGTCGCCCGCGAAGAGTTCGGGTTGGGTTAGGTCGTCTCCCGATTATGTAAGGGCTAGAGGCCTTGACGTTGATTCGGCCATCGATTCAAAGGCCGAGGCTTATTCCGAGTGTTGCGAGATAGATCAGGGTTTAGGTATAGAGCTGTCTGAACACCAAGCGGAGTTTGAGCTTCCACTGCTGACGAGACGGGTTTATTCGTATGGAATACCGAAGCCACAGGTATAGGCATCTAGAGGAGTTTGTATGTAGAGAACGTTATTGGGGGTATCTAGGAACACGAACTCCAGTATTTGTATTGCTGATTAACATTCCCGTTATTACCTAATATCATACTTCAGTGAAAATCCCAATAGAGACTCATTTATTATCTTATTTGCAGACTATGGGTATCAAGGATGAATTTCACCAGAAGGCAATTCTGGTGTGCATCGACCAGCTTCAGAATGAATGTTCTGACGGTCTGTGCATCGGGGACAGCGGCACTCCGTCAGCTGTCGGAGGAGGCGACTGCAACACCCCGGCCTCCCACCACAACCTGCGGAACCACTCCTTCCATGACCTCCATCGGTGTGACAAGTGCGGACGCTTTCTGAGAGGCTTCATCCATCAGGGACAGTTTTGCCAGGGTAAGATTTCTTTGACTTTTTTTTCTACAGTTGCAGTTTTTCAGTTAGATAACACAAGGCGAGTTGGATGAATTTGCCACTTCTAGATATTTTTGCAATTCATTGACATTGAAGGCAATCAATTTTTCATATTTTTGTTCTGAATTTCAGACTGTGGTTTAATCGCCCACCGCACTTGTGCTGCCACGGGGCTACCTCCTTGTGTAAGACAATCCTCCAAGTACTTCCGGCGTATCTTGCTCTCCTCCGTGTTTGGGTTGAGTCTCTGCACCCAGTTTAATCCTAAGGACAGTCCTGCCCCACTCTTGCTCGTACGGTGTTGCCAAGATATCGTTTTCCGTGCAAAGAGTGATCTTCACCAAGATTCATATCGCCTGTATCGCACACCGCCCCAGCAGGAAACTCTTGCTCGACTTCGTCAGGAATGTGATGAAGGTTAGTATTCGATTTCACTGAGATTGATGATCTGTAAATGTGTGCCCTGACTCTTTATGAATGAATATTGAGTTATCAGTGCGTTAATTGGTTGTGATTAGTATATATTCATTTTAATCTTTTCTCAACAGATATGTGCAATGTTGACCTAAGTGCATACGAACCCCACGTAATTGCGTACCTGATAAAGCGGTATCTCCGTGAACTCCCTGACCCAGTGATTCCAGAATCATTTTATGATCGCTTTATTGAAGCAGCACGAATTCAAAATGATGACCAGTGTGCAAAATGCATGACACAGTTGATCAAGGAACTCAACCCACACCATTCTTACACCCTACAGTAAGTATCAAGGATTGTATTTTAAAGTAATCATGTTGGTATTTAAGCTTTTACTTTACATTTTCATTTTCATTTTGTGTTATATGTGGTTTAATGATTGTCCTCTTTTTCCAGGTTTTTGATGAACCACTTCCTCCAGTTGTGTCAGCTCCAGGTAGCACGTGGTATCTTGGACCCTCCAACTCTTCTTATCCAGTCTCTATGCCATGTACTTCTCAGGCCACCTTGGGAAAAGATTGTGTAAGTATGAACATTTGATGATAACTTGGTTTTATTATTTTTTCTTTCAACACACAATACTATTTTTCATATTTGTGTGTGTGTGTGTATATATATATATATATATAAAATATCTATATTTATTTTAGAGTGGAGTGAAAGGCTAATAAGAATCTTCTTTTATTTCCAGGGAGTTGGCCCGTAACACAGAGGCGCACATGCGAATTGTTGATATCCTTTTGTTGAAGGTGGATTGGGGGGAGAGAGTACCAGTGTTCGCAGATCCTCCAGCTTTGCCTCCTCGTCCAAGGATATCTCACAGCATGGGAGAAGAGGGTGGAAGTCCTCCATCTCCACCCACTGGCAGTAGCTTAGGCATGCTTCCTGTTGGCACTGGACACTCAAACATCCCATCTACTGCACCAAAATCTCTACAGGATGCAGAATGGTACTGGGGTACCATAACAAGGGAAAATGTGAATGTACTCATGAAGGACAGCAAGGATGGCACATTCTTGGTTCGAGATGCATCCACTGGAAACAATGAATACACACTTACTCTTAGGAAAGGAGGCTGCAACAAGCTCATTAAAATTTGCCATCGCAGTGGAAAGTTTGGTTTCACGGAACCCTACAGTTTCAATTCTGTTGTGGAATTGGTTGAGAATTTCCGCCAGCAAGACCTTAGTCAGTTCAATAAGGCACTTGATATCAAGCTGCTCCACCCAGTTAGTCGCTTCCACTGTGAAGAAGCTGAGGGAGCAAGAATGAGAGTGGAAGACATTCTTGGACGACTTTCAGACCTCAACAAGCAGTACCTCTCAAAGACCTCTCAGTACAATAGTGCATATGAGAAGCAGGTGGCTTTAGCACAAAATATGCAGATGAGTCGCCAAGCCCTTGATAGCTATGATGAAACCATTTTGTGGATTGAAGACCACCTAAAACTCCATGAAAAGTTCAGAATGGAAGCACAGCCCCATGAAATTAATGAGTAAGTAAATTCATCTTTATAGTTGCACAATTATGCATTGAAATCTAGAAGTGTTATATTTTTGTGACTTGATATAAATTTTTTTCTTTTATTTCCCATGTTCTAACATTTTTCCTCAATTTTGCAGTTTGGTGAGCAACAGAAAGGTACTGATTGACCGACTAGAACAGGTCAAAGATGCTCGGAATCAGCATGACATTAGCCTCGCTGCAATAAAGAGAGATTGCCAAGCAGCTGAACGTCAGTGCACTGGTCTGAAGTTAGATGTTATGAAACTTGGGAAGCAGATGGACAAGCTGAAAAATCTGCTGCTTTCTCGAGGTCTTTCAGCGGACATGATGGACCAGTGGCTTGAACAGGCAGATCCAACTCAACCCCACCAACCAGTAAGTACTTATAGTTTGTATGATGAGCTTAAAGTGATAAACAATATGACAGTTGCCTATACATTGCATGATAGGTTTTAAAAGACTGGAAATTTATTCTATGATTTATAATCTCATTATTTTCTTCCACAGTCTCCAGAGTTGAGTAATGAATCCCTGTGGCGATATGATACTTGCTCTCGTGAAGAAGCTGTAAATCTTCTGCAAGGCAAGAGTGATGGCACCTTCCTTATCAGAACAGCCCAGAATGGAGGCTATGCTCTCTCAATAGCGTAAGTATTTACTTCAAGCAATATGTGTCTTGGTCTGGTGAATAAAAGAATTAAAGAGTGAGATTCAGTAAAATTTGAAGAGTTGTTTAACTGGTTGGCACAATTCAATTTTTTTTACTGTAACTGTGAATATGAACACATTAGTTGATCTTGAAATTTCTCTTTTTCAGATGCAACAAGGAAGTGCAGCACTGCAGGATTCATCAGGGAGAACATGGCTATGGTTTTGCTGAACCGTTTCTCATCTACCCAAGTCTTCGGGATTTAGTCTTGCACTATTCTGAGAACTCCCTCCTTATGCACAATGACCTGCTCAACACAACTCTAAAATATCCAGCTCGCCTAGCCAGCTAGTGTTTGCATCATGTTAAATAGGGTATGAACACCCTGTAGGATATTAAGAGTATAAAAAGCTTAAATATTGTTAATACAATATAACCAAATTAAGACAGAGCTGAAAATATGCTGATCCAATGCCCTGATTAGGGAAGTTGGGTATGGGATTCTGTGAATGCCACAGCAAAGTTGAAACTCGGCAGATAAGAGTGGATCTTTTCTCAGGAAACCAGTGACTGTTGCCAGGAATGACATGGATTGTCTAAGATATGCATTCTGCTGAACAAAAGTGATGGCTTTTCTTTGCAGAAATTGCACAACAGGCTCTGGAATTGGTCAAGTTGCACTTCTGCACATGTTACATCATGGCTGAAGGCCATTTTGTCCCTCCACGGCCGCCACCAGATTTTATTCAGTGCTATACAGTGCAGTCAAACAGATTTAAATTATTATTAAGAAGAATTATGCAATGTCAACTGAATGAATTTTGGTAGCAATGTGGAGTTCCATTTTTTACTCTGTGGTACAAATTAGTTTCAGGACAAGCAAAGGCAAGTTGTTTTAAGTGACATTGATAGGTTGTCATGTCCTGCAGAGTTTAGTATTGAGTGATCAAAGTACGGGTAGTACCCCTATACAAAGAGGCTACCCATGCATATGTTTTCGTAGTGGCCAAAGACATTAATCCATTTGCAAATATTTTGCTGTCAATGCTTGATAAACCCCATAACCTATATTGTTTTAAAAATAGTTGATATTTTAAAGAATATTAACATATATAGGCTACACAGAATCTGTTAATATTTGATACAATGAAATGTGCTGTGAAGAACTGTTTGCCTCTTTGTTTCCAAAGATTGTCAAGATCTCCTATTCAGAAACAGACAAATGTGTTGGACACACAAACGTGTGTGACGTGAAGTGACAGACCTAAGAGAAGTTGCTGCATTCCAGTTATGACTGAACTGAGGACGTTCTGAAAGACCATATAGTGACTCTTGATTCAGGCGTTAAAAAAATTTCATGTGTGATATAATCATTAATAATGGAAAAAAAATAAATGAACACGTAAGTGCTCTAGCTAGAGATGATGACTTGGAACAGAGGGGTAGCCAAGTCAACTCTAGTCCCTAGTAACCCTTAGCCACACACTACATAGTCTTTAACTTCATCATTAAAGTTTCATCTCATTATTATATTTTTAAGGCTAGAGTTTCATACATTATATTGTTTGTATCATTGAAATATACTATGTTGAATTTATTGTACTTATTTTTATTTTATTTTTTTTCTTGTGTGTATGTTCAGAAATGTAGATATGAATGCATTTGCATGTTGCTGTGTGATTGTGTACAGGTGTGCATGTGTGTATATTTTTTTCTACACCTCATTATATTTATGAACCCTTCCACTAAATAATAAAATGTTGATGGGTCAGCCATGGACTAGTAAATATGTGAGCTTTGGTCACTGAAATTTATGAATCTGATCTGCATTAGTGCTAGTCTTCAAAAGATTTTTTTTTTCTTCTTTTTTTTAATGTTGTTATTGTACAACAAACTACATAGATTGAATTGTCATTATATGAAGCTTTGTATTTCTCACTAAGCAGTGAAAGATGGCTGATTTTTCATATTCACTTAGTCACCTCTCCTCCTCATTACATGGTGAATAACCTGGTGTTGATAATGGCAGATGCCAAATTGAGAAGTGGATAAAGTCATTGATGTTGTATGCCATATGTCCGGTGATTTGGGTTATAACATGTTAATGAGGTGAAGTCAGGTGGCTGCACAATGTGATATTGTGGTGTGTGGCTTTGGGCAGTTGTGTGCCGAGGCAGGTAGTCATGACTTGGCCACACAGCCACTACCCCGACCTGTCGCTTGTCACTTTTCCCTCCCATGCTACGCAGGGAAATAAAGTCTCAATAAAGTGCTCTTTGGTCAGTGTTCTTTCCTTTATCACCTATGAATAGAAAGCAATTGATTTTTTTTTTTTTTTCATCTTGCACATGATCCTAATGACTCAATGAGAAAAGGAAAAAAAACAAAAACTTCCTGTTCAAAGAACTTCCAGTTGGGTATTAATAAGATAAATTCATGAGAAACAAATTGTTATTTCATATATACATAACATTTGCAAATCCACAGGTAACCTTTACAGTCTTTAAATACACAGGGATGGATGTTCATACATGGTTTTGTACTTAACATGTATTCCTTTGCATATTTCTGTATGAATGACATTTTAATTTCAATTAGTTTTACATCACATACTCAGAAAATGAACACTTCTGAAAATACTCTTACAAGTCTTAACACGAATATTTTATTCTGCCATATGTAAAGTTATTCGTTCGATACAATTTGTTCTTGATGAACTAAAGTCTGGGAATCTGGGAATCTTCTCATGACAGAATTCAAGAGATGAGAGCTATGATTGAGATGTCATCAGTATTACAACTTTACTTGACTTAGTCCTAATTTAATTGATTTTAGAACTAGCATTAAATACGATGCAGAGCTGAGGCATCATGACCCACCACCTAAATGGAGGTAAACATCTCAAAGGCAACTAATTTCTTTATCTTGTTTAGTTTTGGAATTACTATCTTTGACCTTGACATCTAAACATTAGTCTTACATTGTCTGCTTTTAAAAATGATTGTACAATGCCATCAAATTGTGGACATTACACTATTATTACACAGAGGGAGGTAACTTTCATGAAACAATCCTCTTCCATGTCTAATGAAGGTTAGAAGTGAAAGCAATAAGCTTTACTCAGGAGCAAGGGACAAAGCAGAGCATTACCTAATCTGCCTGAGTTAGTGTAAGATATTTTGGTTGCTGCAATACTGTTCACAGATGAATTTGGTGAAATGAATTTTTTAAAAGTGAGTAACTCTTGTTCATTAAATACACTTCTGAATTAAATGTCCAGTTGTGATTCAAGCTACATGTTACATGACTTGATTACTCAAATTTATGTTTACCCTAATGAGCAGAAAGCAAATCTATATTAGCAGCTCAAAAAAATGCCAAACAATTTGCACTATTCTGAGAAATCCAATGTAATGCAGTAATACTGCCACAGTGCAATAATATATTTTAAAAAGTGAAGAAATGGAGAAAAGCATTGGAATAGAAGAAAAAAGGAAATGAAGTAACACTTTTATATCAAATAATGATAATCCTTTTACTTTCAGCTCTTACAATGTTATTCTGATTTCATAATGGTACATGATATCTGTCCTACCTTGAGGTGCTATGTGGATGTACAATTTACATACTGATGACATCATGAATTTGCATGAATATGATTTCTCCCTAAATGCTTCTCAAATAGCCTTCTATGAAAAGGTAGAGAGTTCAAGAAAGAAAATGTAAAATCATACATTATGATAACAAAACAAATGCCTGTAACAAAAAATGGAAAGACAAAGAAAACAAAAATCCACATTAATCCATTAGTAAAGGAGAGGAATCTTTCATGTGCCATTCCCTTGCTACTAATGGTCAGAACAGACAATTTCTTCTAGCTAGAAAGAAATACAAATTGTGACACATCAACACAATTTTTAACACTCACTCCATCACCACTCGCAAATCTATTGATCAGTCACTGTCAGCAGAAGTTCAATTACAACATGAATTATCAAGGAATCAAAATCTTAAAGGAAATATTTTCTGACAAAGGAAGAAGAGGTTATAAAATGAATAAAATAAAACAAAAAATAAAAAGACCAAAATGCAAGGCACTAGAGTGTAAGTTTCTTAAGATGTTGGCGGCCTAGAACTGTAATCCCTGAAATACTATGATCCTTAAAATATTCAACTTTCAGATTAAATTCAAGCAGGTTGCAAGTAAGATGCCATAGACACCCCTGAGCATTTTCTTCTTTACTGACTTTCCTTCTAGAGCAATGAACTTCCTGTTCAGTGAACAGTCAACCAATTATATTTCTTAATGATCAAGGATTGTGATTTCTTTGTAAATAATGATAACATTTAAAGGTAGAACTTATAAATAGCTTGCCCAATTTAGTGATGAGCTACTTTGTATGATCTTACATTTCCTTTTGACTTTTATTTAATGTGATATTTCATAATTTTGTGTTTAGTGACAAAAAAGTAATTCCAGCCATCTCACACATACAAATCCAGTTATATAATAAATAAACTTTTTTTTTCTAAGGATTTACAAAAAAACACTAAAAAATGCACTGCATTAGTTAAAGTGAAATTTGAAACCTCCACCATGGAATCCACCACCAGGGAAGCCTCCATGCTGGAAGTGGAAGTGCTGGAAGGGGTTGAAACCCTGGCCACCAGGGCCCTGCTGCTGCTGCTCTGGGTCAAGAGGGTCTTCTCCTTGGTCAAACTTCTTCCTCATTTCTGTTGGAACAAGGACACAAGAAAGGTATAGATAAAAAAAACAATGCATCAACATCCATCAGTCAAACTTCTTAACTAATTCATATAAACACAAGTGTATACCCTAGGACAGTAGGTAAATAAATGACACAGATGATCTACATAAGAAATGATGACATTACTGTTAAAGCATCAGTACACAGATGTAAACAGAGAACCTTTGAATAGTCAAGAACAACAAAAATAAAAGAAGCTAGGGTATCACCCCAGAAAATTCACATACAGTCAATAGACATCAAAAATTTCAATATTATCCTAGTGTTAGCAGCCATGATAGGAAGAACTTCTACTTAAACTGATTACCGATGTATAAATAGGACTAAATAAATAATCAATTGTCTTTCATTGATACTGTTCCTTTTTTAGTAAAATCATAACAAAATGTAAGTGTGCAAGATTACCTTCATCGGTCAGCACCTCCTTTGCCGCTGCAATATCAATGAACATCTTTTCAGCTTTCTCCTTCTCTTTTCCTTCGTAGTGGTCTGGATGCCACTTTTGTGCTAATGATCTGTGAAGGAAAAATGTTACCATAGCATTAACAATTCAATAATCTTTAGTAAAAATACATATATGCACTCAACTGAAAAAGAGAGGTAATTAATTCTTTATATATTCTACAGACACATGAAAATTTTGTTCTTATTAATGTTGTTATTATTTTTTGTCACCATTTCCATCTCAATTCTAGGCCATGCTAAATGCCTAATGATACTAATTATATTAATTTTCTACAAATAAAAAGTCTCTTACTTAAAACCTTCATAAATCAACCTATTTTCCATGCCATAACCCATTTGTGTTCATTGTTACCTCACTACCAACAGGAACATTTAATACCCACTGTAGCTTTGCTTTGTGAATTGTGTTAACACATAGATGACTCCAGCTCAGCCACCAAAGAGTCAATTAGTGGGCCTATGTAACCCCATCAGTTTTTGTTCTGAAGCTAGCAATATTGATACTATCATTATTGATATATAATTAATATTATCATCAATACAAACAGTAAAAAAATACACTACTATAAGAAGAGGATAAACAAGTGAGATTGGTAGGACTAGTAATTGACTCCTTTGTGACTAAGCACTTGTGAACCCATTATGTATAAAGACAAACTAACATCACAGTGGACATGTCATCCCTAGTGCCAATGGCTTAATCTGAAAGATGACATCCCAAAATGCCTTCTTAGGCAACATCAGAATGCTTGTCATCTGTTCTTATCTCATATTTCAACTTTTTAAAATACAATGTCTCTTTTAGCTTGCCTTGATTAAACTTGATTAATTAAATCAGAATCACATAAACCATTCATGTAACTAATTAAAATTTAAACACAAAAATTTTAATGACAGATCTTGAGTTGTAGTGTTATTCATTTTTATCTAAAACCATTTCTCTATTTGTCATGTAATCTGTTCAGCTGTAGTAGCCTTATCAAACAGCTAAATCACCAATAACACCTTTGGCACTTCACAATTACACTCAGCAACTACTCCTTTACAACATGCAGTTACTACTACATTTTTGAAAGCTTGCCTTAAACTTTACAGTGCAGCATGACCTGAATGGTCATGATTTTGCTGACTGTGTTTTCCACCGCTTTCTCAACATTTTAGCTACTAACAGTATTAATCCTCTAATTTCAAAAATTAAACAAACACACACACACACACACACAAAAACAAAAACAAACTCTCTCACTCACTCACTCACTCACTCACTCACTCTCTCTCTCTCTCTCTCTCTCTCTCTCTCTCTCTCTCTCTCTCTCTCACTCACTCTCTCACACTCACTCACTCTCTCACACTCACTCTCTCACACTCACTCACTCTCTCACACTCACTCACTCTCTCACACTCACTCACTCTCTCACACTCACTCACTCTCTCACACTCACTCACTCTCTCACACTCACTCACTCTCTCACACTCACTCACCTCACTCAACTCACTCATCTCACACTCACTCACTCACTCTCTCACTCACTCACTCATCATCACTCATCACACTCTCTCACACTCACTCACTCACTCCATCACTCACTCACTCCTCACATCACTCACCTCACACTCTCACTCTCACATCACTCACTCTCTCACACCACTCACCCTCACACTCACTCACCTCCACCACTCACTCTCTCACACTCACCACTCACTCTCTCACACACTCACTCACTCACTCCTCTCACACATTCACTACTCACACTTCTCACACTCACCATCACACCTCCTCACTCACACTCACTACACTCACTCTCAACTCACCACTCCATTCACTCACATCACATCTCTAACTCCTACTCACATCACTCTTCTCACAACTACTCACTTCACTCACTCCTCTCCTCACTCTCTCACACCACTCTCTTCACACTCACTCACTACTTCCACCTCACACTCACTCTCACATCACCAACTCACTCACTCCTCACATCACTCACTCACTCACTCCTCACACTCATCACTCACCTCTACACTCACTCTCTCCTCACCTCACATCACTCATCCTCACATCACTCACACTCTCACACACTCACTCACTCACTCATTCACCTCACACTCACTCTCACTCTTCACACCTCACTCACTCTCACACTCACTCTCTCACACTACACTCTCTCACTCACTCACTCTCTCACACTCACTCACATCTCTCACACTCACTCACTCACTCCTCACTCACTCACTCTCTCACACTCACTCACTCTCTCACACTCACTCACTCTCTCACACTCACTCACTCACTCCACTCTCACACTCACTCACTCACTCTCCTCCACACCTCACTCACTCACTCTCTCACACTCACTCACTCACTCTCTCACACTCACTCACTCTCTCACTCACTCACTCACTCTCTCACACTCACTCACTCACTCACTCTCTCACACTCACTCACTCACTCACTCACTCACTCACTCACTCACTCACTCTCTCACCTCATCACTCACTTCCACTCACTCATCACTCCTCACACTCACTCACTCATTCACATCACTCACTCATCTCTCACATCATCACTCACTCTCACACTCACTCACTCTCTCACTCAATCACTCCTCTACTTCTCTCACTCACTCACTCCACACTCATCACTCTCTCACCATCACTCACATCACTACTTCTTACTCATCTCACTCATCCACCTCACATCATCTCACACTCTTACTCACTCTCTCTCAAACTCACTCACTCACTCTCTCACACTACTCACTCTCTCACACTCAACTCACTCTCTCACCTCACTCACTCTCACACTCACTCACTCTCTCACCACTCACTCACTCTCTCACACTCACATCCACTCACTCACTCCTCACTCTCATCACTCACTCACACTCCTCAACTTCTCACACTCACTCACTCACTCTCACACTCACTCACTCTCTCACACTCACTCACTCTCTCACACTCACTCACTCATCACTCTCTCACACTCACTCACTCACTCTCTCACACTCACTCACTCACTCTCTCACACTCACTCACTCTCTCACACTCACTCACTCACTCACTCTCTCACACTCACTCACTCACTCTCACACTCACTCTCTCTCACTCACTCTCTCTCTCTCACTCTCTCACTCTCACTCACTCAATCACTCAATCAATCAATCACTCACTCAATCAATCACTCACTCAATCACTCAATCAATCACTCACTCACTCACTCACTGTAAATGTAGTGTCTGTACTTTTGGGATGCATAACAGGATTTTCAGGGAGTATCTGTCTGAGACCATATACTCAATTATAATTTCATTTATATTTATCCATCAAATTTATTCTAGCATTTTATTGAAATTGCAAGATTCAATAATGCTGTTACTTCCAATGCTGCACAACACTCAATCTAAACATTTAATGGCCCCCAACAGAAATATTAGCAAAAATGAAAATGTTTATGCAACTTATTATACCTGGCACCAAGAGACACACAAATGGCTAAAGTTTGAGAACTGCAAATCTAAAAGTTAATTCAAAGAGATCATACGTAATATACAAAGAGGGAAGCATGTGAAGCAAAGAGAGAATAGGCAAATAACAGCACAACTCTTTTAGGTCTTTAGGTCTAAGCATGTTTCAAGTCAGGTGGGTGCTGTCAAGTAGCAAGCAGTTTCTTGGAAATGTTTATACTTCTTTCTTTTTTATATAATCTTATCAGCTGGTTATAAGTACACATAAGTATCCAAGGGTGAATGTGTTGCCATGGGTGGTCCTTTTCAACCAAGTCACATAGGAATTGGACAAGAAATGGATTTTTGGCAAATATTTTATCTTGGTGACAGAAGTTCTGACACAGGCTAGTATACATGAGTTTTGGATGGCATAAATAACACTTCAGCCACAACAATATATCTATAATCTAAAGCTCTAATCTATTCTCTGGCTCAGCTGAAAGCATGTGCAAAAAGCACAAAATATTGGGAAAGATGAAAACCAACAAAAACAGTCCTTACCTATAAGCCTTTTTGATTTCGTCCTTGCCAGCTGATCTTTTAACGCCAAGGATTTTATAATAATCTCTTTTACTAGCTTGTTTTTTAAGTTTCTGCACCTTGTCGACACCTTCCTTGGCTCTCTGAAGCCCTTCATCAATATTGAGGGCTTTCTGGTAACTATTTAAAGCTGGAAGTCAAAGGACAGAGAGAAATACATTAAACATGAAAGATTGCTGAAAATATTTCATAACAGGATAGTATATTAACCCCTTGGATCCAGTTGCTTGATGGCAATTGCATGGACCACAATACTGGCATTAGGCTTACATGAGCAGCCACTCTGATGGGTGCATCGCTTGCAGGCTGGGCACAGACAAACACTCATGTGCGGTGACTCTATGCCTCCCTTTTGCAATGTTATTTTCTCTTTTTATGCATATGTATTTTTACCTTTTTTTTTTTTTGTTTCTTCTTTTTTCTTTAGTAATACTTAATTTTCTACAATACAACCTGCACCACCAATCACTGTGACCAGGAAGAGGATGCTGAGCATGGAAAGTGTGTCCTCCCTGGAACCAGTGCTCTTCCAGTCACGGCTAATGGACACTACATTCCACATTCCACACTCGTTTATCAATGGAAATAATGCAACAGCCTCTTCCTAAACTCCAAAAGAGTCTAATCACATGGCATGTGCACTCAAGTGCACATGCCATGTGATTACGGCAAGTCTTTCCCGTCACCCCGGCCTTCAGCTCAAACACTCGTAATGGCAAGTTCACATAACCCATCCAACAACCAGTTTCTTTCATGACCGCATGTCTATGTCACCCACCTCTCAAGCCAATTTTTTTTATAACATAATGGTCATATCATCTGGATCAAAGGGGTTAAAAATCAATTTCAAAATGATACCTGCCACTAAAAGTAACAATCAACACAAGAATTGAGAGAGCTAGAAATTGCCAATTAGAATATAACATTGCAAGCATATCGAGCATTACCTAACAGTATCTTTGCACAAAAATAGAGCAATATATATCAAACACAAGAGAATAAAAAGTCTGAAAATAAACAAACAATAAAACAGAAATCATTAAATAATGTAAAAAAAAAAAAAAAAAGATAAATAAATAAAATATTTCAGTAACCACCAAAAAAAATATTACGCAAGAAAAAGTAAATAACTTAATATAGAAAAAGAAGAACAAAACACAAACCTTCATCATATTTCTCCTCGAGCAAGAGGGCTTCTGCCATATCACAGTAAAGTCTTGCCTCCTCCTTAATGTCAATGGCCCTCTGGCACGCCTCCACAGCAGCTTCTGAGTCCGTGCGAGACTGGCACTGGCACAGCTTGTCATAGGCGAGGAACCTGACTTCATCGTACTCCTTTTCTTCTCTGAGGATCTGAAGTGGGAGAATGTAATGCTAGACTACAGGGATTTGCTTCAAACCAAAGTCTCAATAACAACATTGTCTAATATAATCACGACGTTAAATAAGGTATTCACAGTAATAAAAACTAGCAAAAAATCCATTCTTTGGACTAGTTTGGGGTAATGATTAGGTATACCTAGTTTATGATTATTCAAATAATAAAAGTAAACATCTAAAAACTGTAACTGGCCATATTCAAAATTTTGCAATCACACAAAATCTTTACATATTTGCAAGAACTAAGAAAATAAGAAAATTAAAATGTTCAGAAAATTATGTTCAACTTCATCTCTAAAACTAATACCTATCAACAAATCTTTCTGCAGAATTTCAGAGAAATCAATGCACTGGTAAATGAAGTATACTGTAAATGTAGAGACTGTTTATATCTTTCTACTCTTCTTCGTTTTTAGCTTCCTCTTCCTCCCTTCTTGATTTATCTTTGCATTACAGGATATTTTGTGTGATATTCCTCCTTACTTTCCCTCCCTTTAACCTCCCCCTCTTCAATTAACTGCATTGTACAGCTCATATAACCAAAAGCCGATGGGCATGGCATGTACGTACACGGGATGCCCACTGTGAGTTTACTTTATTAATTGTTTTTGCATAGATGGCCACACTTGTACTAGGTCACCAATATGTCAATTATGAGTACTGCCTGTCTTGCCTGTTTATCCTTTTCCTTGATTTTCGAAAACATTTTACGTTATCTTAACCCAATGCCTTTTTTCTATATTTTTGTGTGAAATGTCTGCCCATAGATGGCTCTGCTAGTGCTTAGCCACAAAGGAATCAATTAGTAGACCTTGTGACCGTACCTGATTTGAATTGGCGGAAAAACATATTTCTTACTAGTGCTATGAATATTGATGGTGTTATTTTTATTATAAACATTATAATTTTTATAATGTTCTTTAACATTAGTAACAGCAAAATATGATAACGTAAAATATTTTGTAAATCAAAGAAAAGGGTGAACGGGCGAGACAGGCAGTACTCGTAACTGGCTCATTGGTGACTTAGTACAAGTGTGGCCATCTATGTGTAAAAACAATCAAACAAGTACTTACAGTGGGCATAGCACATGTCTACACATCGTACCCGTCGGCAAGGGGTTAAACTGCTGTTACTAATGTCAATAACATTATAATAATTATAACGTCTACAGTAATAAAAATATCACCATCAACATTCATAGCATTAGTAAAAAAAAATAGTTTTCCCACCAATTCAAGGAAATGTGAAATCAGGTAAGGTCACAAGTTCTTAGTGGCTAAGCACTTGCAGAGCCATCTATCTGCAAAGACATTTCACAAAAAATCTAAAAATGATCACAGTATTTTCCCAGCAACATTGAGTTACAGGTTTGGCACAAAACCTTGGCCATACAGCCAGTCAGAAACACTTGGCACTAAAAACAGTATTATCAACAAATACATTCCCAAAAACTGATACAAATGATAACTGATGATTATATAAATAATAATACATCTAAAACTGATACACACAGATACAAAATTAACTGAAGAAAACTGAAGAGTAAGATACAAGTAATTTCAAGAAAACCCTCATAAAACAGAAGAAAAAAATACTGCTCACCTTGCTTGCCGTAGCAGTACAATCCTCATACTTTTTCTCATTTGCAAACTCCTGAGCATTAGTGACTAGTTTGTTGACCTTTTTCACTTTCTTGTAAAAAGTGAAGCACTCCTTGTGATCTGGGTCCAACTTCAGGCACTCACGAATTTCACTGAGAAAAAGGGAAACGTTATTAGTATTTATGCACATTCCTTGTATAATAAGCATTGCAGACAGAGGTAGAAAAAAGCTACACATATATAAATGGCTATTAGAACTCATAATGTGTAGCATCGCTTCAGATAAAATATAAATACTTTAATTTCATTTTGCAGAGTTTATGCTCATAACCTAAACTAACTGCATCAATGAGGATTTGCTAGAACAAAGAGAAATCAACAGATGTTTAAAATATAATACTTGGGATAATAGCACGTGGCATTTCCATTTGGATGGAAAGACATATTATTAGCTGAAGCAATGTAGAGTTGTTTTCGGCTGTGAGAAACATTATTGGTACTAAGTATTTCACATCTAAGAAACTGGTTACAGTAAACCATACACATTCTATGTTGATTATACAAAACATAATTATCCAACTGTATAAACATTAAATTTCTGTAGCTGCATAATTCCTAAGCATTAGCAGTTCATGAGGCACTAAGAGCTTGGGAGGGGTTTGACAAACAGTTCATAAAATTTCTTCTATTGCCAGTTTGCATCTACAGTTTTAAGATACAAGTCAGTTAAATAACTGTTCCCTTTTTAAATTCACATTACAGTTTCCAGATACATTTCCATCTAGTAATATATCTTTGTGTTACCCGTCTCTGTATTGGGAGCATCACTACCAAAGGAAATGGAGTAAAATCAATAAATTTCACAAGCAATATCCTAAGGATATGTTTCTGAAATTTATGCAAAAGATAATGAACAACACTTTGACCAGGATCTGAAATGCTTACTTTTAGTCAGATCATTAAGACTGGACTTTCCAAATGTCAAAAACTTAAGGGGTGTGCATGCCATACAGACATATATGACATGATTTTTTACCCTATATTAAACTGTGAATATTACTTCACATCTTTGACAACCTGTCTGGGCTGAGAGAGTGAAAAGGTAATTCATGAAATCATGTAATTGCCCTGCAGTCTTTAGATGAAGAATATTACCAATCCTTCCACACAGTTCCACTTTTTTATGCATTTTGATGCATATGCTCACATGCACATGCCTGCATAATGGTCGTAGCAGGCCTGTTCATGCTAGAAAAGGCTAGACAGAACCAGGCATGTCTAACAGAAAGAGGGGGGGGGGGGGACTTCTAGAAACCTCAAAAAACACCTTCTTAATCTATATGAATCACATTGGAGGGGGAGATCTGCGTCACAGTGGGACACAAAGCATAAGATATTGAAGTACAATGTTCAGCTGATTTGAAGAATTATGATGACCAGAACTTCTATCATGGTAAAAGAAATAAAGATTGAGAACTAGGAG
>NC_061842.1:24786238-24788738 GCF_019202785.1 Penaeus chinensis | reverse complement strand
TCTTCATCTTCTTGGCACACCTTAAGATAAAATCTAGTACAATCCTGAAATTGTCATTTCCTCTTTCAAATATACATGTTTGGTTTAAGGTAGCTTATCTTTGGTTATCACTTCAACGGTAGTGTGTTTTCACTATTCATTGAGAAATCCCACTCTTTCTTCTCTTGTAACTGTAAAAGTTCCTGTACCACAAAAATGCCATCAAAAAATTATATTATCTCCCCACCTTTAGGATATACCTCCTGAACCTGCTGTGCTCTATAAGGGCCATGTAAAGTTGGATTAAGGACTTACTTTTCTGCTGTTAACTATATGTATCAGTGAGAAACCTTTCCTATGGCAAGATAGGTAAAAGATATGGGATACAGTATCTTAAAAGCAATACTGTATTGTAGAATACATCCCTAGGCTTGTCAAATTGGTGACTAATAGCTCTATCTCCAGAAGCTGTCGTGCAGTATATTGCTCTATCAGCTGACAATTACTCGAGATCGTGTTTCAACCAGTCCTTGAGGAGTGAAGGCTGGGTAACTGTCTAGTTTCAGAAACTACAACTCCTTTTAACCTATAATTCATATTTTTTTCTCTCTTTTACAAGGTATGAATTGTCTTGTGGAGTCTTCATTTTATAAAGTTGTCAAAGCACATTCTATATTACTTCTGTCGTTCAGTCTTTTACTTCAAACCTTCAGTTTGTCTGTCTGCTGTCTGTCTGCTGTCTGTCTGTTGTCTGTCTGTCTGTTGTCTGTCTGTCTGTTGTCTGTCTGTTCTCTCTCTCTCTCTTTCTTTCTCTTTCTCTTTCTCTTTCTCTTTCTTTCTTTCTCTCTTTCTCTCTCTCTTATCAAATGCTCTGCATTTCATAATATGTAAGGGGAATATTGTAAAAATAGCTTAGTTGAAAATGTGTCCTATTGAAGAAGTATCATCATTATACAAGATTATATATATATTTTGTTTTCTTTTTTACATAAACAAATAAATATATACTATAGCCTTAAAGACCATATAATACAACCCTATTATACAAAAAAGAGAGAAAAAAAAGGTGGGGGATATGCACAGGAAGATAAAGCTGAAACTCATGAGGCCAAATGGACTTAGGCTGTGAATGGTGCTTTCTGGGATCTTTTTCCTTTATTTATGACATTCTTCTTTGTGTCTTTAGATTATTTCTTGTACCGATGACTGCAACTTTTTCTCCTTTACCAGAATATCATCTTCAATTTGCCAACTTAGTGCATCCATACCACAAAAATTAACCCAAAAACTAAATTTCAGAATGTAATGGGAAGCCCGCAATCACTAATCAAAGTAAGTTGATCTATTTGCATAAATGGTACTTTATTTAGTCTTCCTTCTCTTTATGAAAGTGTCATTATATTTTACCGATCTTAGTGCTGTCATTATGAAAATTTATACCAAACTATTACGTACATGTTCCTCAATCTTCTAATTATCAGCTAGTGAAGGAAATGCCATGGATGAAAAGTATCTTAGCGGATGTCGTTCTGTCAATTACAGGCTAAGGTATACAATTAAATGATGACTGCACTAAAATAACAAAAGATTATGACACTACCATAGAGAGAGGGAAGAGCTACACTCACTGATACATGAAATAATCTCAATAAGAGAAAGGAAAATGTCATATATCAAAATAAGGGGTCTTGACAAATTCCACGCAGAGACCAAGTCAACAATTATAGAATATGGGTTCTGGGGCAGAGCTCCTAGTAGGGAAATACACTGATTCGGTGGGGGGTCTACAATTATATCGTTTGCAATGGAAAATAACAAGAAATTAGCACATAATACATAGTGAATAGTCAAATCAAGGAATAGTAATTACAAGGTTGGATGGCTGTGTGAAACTAAAACAATTTTCTGAAATCTTTAATTCATACTCCCAATAGATGAATTATTAATTGAAATACATGTCAGAAGTTCATTACAGATTCAAGAATTGACCTTTTTTCATACATTCATACCTGAAACGTACCAATCAATAAACTAATAAACTGTATCTAAAATCAAATCGAAGAAAACAGAAGCAGAATTTATTGTTCCCGTCAGCAATTTATGACTGGAAGGAAGCAACACCCAGGAAAATCACCTAAAACATGGAATTTACTTGTTTTTTCTCGTTCTTTTTTACTTACCTAGTATATGCATATCGAGAGATATGAGTATAATCCATAACGAGTATACTGTTCTGTGCAGCGAGTTGAGAAATGTCATTTTTTTTCGCATTTTAGACACACTCGCCTCCCTTCCCCTCACACCAGCCGCATGTATAGACGGATGAACCCAACAAAGCCGATATAGACGTGATAAAACCCTGGATTTATGTTTGTAGAATCGGATCTACTAGTGTATATATATTTGGATCTTATGATAAAAGATCGAATTCTTTCTAGCGATAGTGTTTTGTTTTTCTGGACATGTACAGCTCATCATACTGGAGCGATGTGATTGGTTAGTCGTGGTTTCCCCTGATTGG
>NC_061842.1:24753738-24781238 GCF_019202785.1 Penaeus chinensis | reverse complement strand
TATATTTTTGTAAAGGTATACAAAATGTTTCTATGCATTTTTAGCAGTAAATCAAATACATGTTCACTTTAAATGGGTAAGATCTAAAGTCAATCATGGCTAATGGTAAGAATTTCCAACGTGTCCGAGTCATATGACGTGGTATTGACTTCGGTGGGATGAATGTCTCCAAAATCATTATGTACGTCAATGATATAACAAAATAAGCTAAAAAAAAAAAATTGCAAAGAAAATGTTTTGTATCCTGATCTGTAGATGTACTTCAATCAATAAATCAAGTAAATGTCTGTGATCATTGGAATTACCCAGTTGTCTGATTTGGACACGGAACTCACTCTCTCTCTCTCTCTCTCTCTCTCTCTCTCTCTCTCTCTCTCTCTCTCTCTCTCTCTCTCTCTCTCTCTCTCTCTCTCTCTCTTATCGTCACAAGGAAAATGCGAAGTTAAAAAATCTTGTATTGGAGCACAACGGAGAGAGAGAGAGAGAGAGAGAGAGAGAGAGAGAGAGAGAGAGAGAGAGAGAGAGAGAGAGAGAGAGAGAGAGAGAGAGAGAGAGAGAGAGAGAGAGAGAAGAGAGAGAGAGAGAAAGAGAGAGAGAGAAAGAGAGAGAGAGAGAGAGAGAGAGAGAGAGAGAGAGAGAGAGAGAGAGAGAGAGAGAGAGAGAATCAATCTACCTTCTTCAAAATCTTTTCATCCTGCCTACGCACATTCATCTCTAGTGAGAATGTATGATTCTTAAGTATTTGTGTTGATGTTGTCACGTTGACCAAAGTATACTATTTAGAAGGAAGTATTGTGCCTTTTGTCATACAGTACTTTTTCAATTTCTTTGCAACTTTTAATAGGAATAAGGATGGCAGTGTAGTTTGCTCTGTGTCGATGGCGTTCTCATTCTAATACACGGTATGAAAAGCATTCTGTCCCTAAAAAAAACAGATGTAGTATCATAATCCGTTCTATCAAACGCAAACCTGTATGCTGAAGTTCGGAGACACATTAACTTTACTTTTATTAACTTGTAAAAGTAAGGAACGATATAATTTACAAGTCCTAATGTAACGTATACCTCACGCAGATAAAAATGTACACAATGTCCAGTTGTCCACCCCTGATTTTTTTCGCTCGGTTATGTTGAACGATTGATTCTTTGCAAATCCTTGTCCGTTGCTCTATGTCATAATACTCTTGGGACATGGCAGGAGATGAAAACGTGGTTCTCTCTCCTCCATTTCCTATTTCCTCACGTACTTCCTATTTTCTCTGCCTTCCTCTCCTTCCTCATTTTCATTTAAGTCCACAAGTTCATCTGCCTTATGAGTGCATTATACTCTGTGAGCCGTAAAGTAAACTCGTGTTTTCCTTGTTATTGGTGTATTTGCGCATAAATTAACCTGTTTATCTTACCTCGGGCGAGGGTTAGTTTCATTAATATTATTAAATGATTTTATACACTCAACCTGGCATTTTTATTTACCGAATATTTATCATATGTCAACGGGATGCCAATTTCCCTTGACATTTTACCACATTTGTCATTCAAACACTGTCACTGCCTGTACAATATCGCAGATAGATAGAAACAATCTTAGGTGGGTTATATGATATCCCGAGATGATATACAATAATTAATTACATTCATTTATTTATCTTCTTGCCGCGTCAACATCTAAGGTCATTAGCGGCGTGTATAAAATATAGAGGTAGGGTGGAGCTTGGGGACAAAACCCCAAAGTAAGATTTTTTTTTTCTTTTCAACTAGGCAATGTTTATGGATTTCCAGAATGGTCAATTGTCAAAACAAAACGTACCAGACATCAAGGGTCATATTGCATTATGGTAAAGTACTGTAGCGAAAATGTAAGGTCATTAGCGGCGTATTCAAATATAGCGATAGCGTCAGGCTTGGGGGCAAAGTCCCCAGGTAAGGAAATAGCGAAAAGGCGGAAAAGATTAGGAAATAGTTAATGATTAGAACTAAGATACAGTTTGAATATAACTAAAGAGTAGTATGGTAATGAAAAGGGTAGAGAGGGGGAGCTGATGGGGCATAGCATAAGGTAAAGGTTGATGAAGGGGAAGAAGTTAAGGGAGTAGGGAGCATTATGATAAAGTTTTAAGGCGATAAGGGCATGAATCAACGATTAGGATTAATGGAACAAGGGAATGAAAAAGAGAAGGAAAGGAATGGTTAATGGTTAAAGGCAAAATAAATGTGCTAGACATCTAAGGTCATGTAGCACTATAGTTAATGTTAGTGAAGGGTGTTTGGGTTAGTGATTAGTTGTTAAAGCTGGGTTAAAGGATTGATAAGTGAATGGGTTAGGGTCGGATGAG
This sequence comes from Penaeus chinensis, assembly GCF_019202785.1. NCBI lineage: Eukaryota > Metazoa > Arthropoda > Malacostraca > Decapoda > Penaeidae > Penaeus > Penaeus chinensis. Next base: position 24,778,905 of record NC_061842.1, on the reverse strand, counting down.
GTAATGTAAAGGATTAGATCAAGTGAAGGATACATATGCGTTTGAGGAAGGAAAACAGGTTGTCAAAGCAGAAAGTGTGAGATTCTGTAAGGATGTCTGATAAGTTGGGATGTCTATGTAGGGAGGATAGGTGGGAGAAAGTAGAGGTACAGGCTGCTTCAAAACGTGGGCATGACAATAGAATATGTGGGACTGAAAGAGGAACATTACATAAGGGACATAGGGGTGGGTCGGATTGTGACATTAGATAGGAGTGTGTTAGACGGGTATGGCCAATGCGTAAGCGGGCGAGGGCCGTCTCCCAATGTCTGTTCCGATGGAATGGAGCTGACCAGGAGGAGATTGACAATTTTACAGTATGTAATTTATTAGTGTGGAGACTTGACCAAAAAGATTGCCATCGATTATACAAGAAGGTCTTAAAGTGTGGGTAATAATCCGTGGCTGGGATATGTGAGAAACGTGGTTGGTTTGATGTGGACATAGCAGCGTAGTGTGCTAGAGTATCTGCTTGTTCATTGCCGGGGATTCCAACATGGCTGGGTACCCAGCAAAATTTGATTGTTTTATGACGTGTGGACAGGTAGAACAACCAGTTCTGGATCTTACGAACTATGGGGTTGGTCGTGTGTATTGACTTTATGAGGGTTAATGAGTTACGGGAGTCAGTAAAAATTGTATAAGAGGAAGAGGGTAATGAGTATATGTGTTTTAAGGCAAAAAGGAGAGCATACAGTACTGTAGTAAGGACACTGGATTCAGGAGGGAGGGGGTATTTGAAAGTACGAGTTGGGAAGATTACTGCAAAACCAGCACCGGAGGTGGTTTTGGAGCCGTCAGTGTAGACGGGAATACTGGAGGAATGAGTGGAGGCATGGTCAAGGAAATGGGTGAGAAGGACAGTAGGAGGAATATTTAATTTTGGTGGGTCAGGGTAGACAGAGGAGCAATTATGGGGGCAAGGTATAAGCCATGGAGGGACTGAATGGACAGAGAACGGGAGGAGTCGGAGATGGGGAAAAGGGGAATGGGAGAGGAGATTATCCATGCGAGTGGAGAAAGGAGTAGGTAAACGTGGAGAAGAAGCAAAGGTAGGAAGTAGGGATCGTGGGATAGTTAGTTTAGTGAGGGGAAGTTGGTGGAATCGAGCATAGCATCGGAGAGAGAGGAGGGCACGGCGTCGAGAGAGAGATGGTATGCCTGATTCAGTGTACAAGCTCTCAACTGGAGAGGAGCGGAAGGCACCTTGGGCTAAGCGAAGATAACAGTGGTGGATTGTATCAAGGTGAGCAAGGAGAGAAGTTGAGGCAGAGGAGTAGATATGGCATCCATAATCTAGAGTGGAGAGGATTAAGGTGACATGAAGATGAAGGAGAGTTTTTCGATCTGAGCCCCAGGATAAATGGGATAGAGTTTGTAAAATTCGGAGACGGCGACGAGCTTTTTTTTTGATATAAAGAATATGGTCTCGCCAGGATAGTTTGGAGTCAAGAATGACGCCTAAGAATTTACCAGAGGAATGGTGTTGAAGTGGATTGTCATATAAGAAGAGTGAAGTTAGAGGACCTACACGTGTGCGAGAGAAAAGAATGGAGAAAGATTTGGAGGTAGAAAAGCGGAAGCCATGGTTTGTGGCCCAGGAGGAAACTAATGATATTGCAGATTTAAGAAATTGGTAGAGATTTGGTATGGATGTGCCAGAGGCATAGATGGTTAAATCATCAACATAGAGTGATGACCGGGCTCCTGGTGGTAGAACTGAGGTAATGTCATTTACAGCAAGAAGGAATAAGGTGGTACTAAGCACACTGCCTTGTGGGACACCTTCAATTTGAGGAAAGAAAGATGATGTGGCACAGGCAATTTTGACCTGGAAAGTGCGTTGGGAGAGGAAAGACTTTATGAAGACACCAATATTTCCACATATGCCTAGAGAGGACAATTGTTGGAGAATATGGTACCTCCATGTCGTATCATATGCTTTTTCCAGGTAAAAAAACATAGCTAGTACGGATTCATGGCGTACAAATGCGGATGTAATATATGTCTCAAAATGAGCAAGGGGGTCAGCTGTGCTTCGGGCACGGCGAAAACCAAACTGGGAAGGTGAGATAAGATTGTGGGATTCAAGATACCACATTAAGCGGAAGTTAACCATTCGCTCTAGTAGTTTGCATAAGCAGCTAGTTAGTGCAATGGGGCGATAGTCTTGAGGGAGGGTACCCGATTTATTGGGTTTTAGGAAAGGGAGGATAAGAGCTTCTCGCCAATGAGAAGGAAAATTTCCTGATGTCCATATGTGGTTGTAAGTTGTTAATAGGAAGGATAATGAGGAAGATGGGAGTTGTCGGAGCATACGGTAGTGAATACCGTCAGGGCCTTCATGAGTGTTGCGGCACGATTTTAGGGCAGCATTGAGTTCAGAGGAAGAAAAGGGAGCATTATAGGACTCAGCAGAGGATAGGGTGAAGATAATGGGGGTACGTTCCCTGATGGTTTAATAGAAGAGAAGTGTGGAGAAAGGTGAGAGCCACTACTGACCTGGCTGAAATAGTCACCCAGTTCATTAGCGACTTCGGGAGGATCAGAGATGAGGGTATCTCGAATATGGAGGACGGGGGCTGGATGGGGGGGATGTTTGCCTGATAGTTTATGTATCCGGCGCCAAACATTTGAGATAGATGTAGAGGATGTAATTGAGGAAACATAATTTCGCCAGCTATTGGTTTTACTATTTCGGATTGTACGACGAAAACAGGCAGATGCTCTTTTAAAGGTTCGAGGGATAGTTGATGAGGGGTACCTCGTTTGTAGCGGTAACTGTTCCAGGCTGCACGTTTTACACGGAGTGCTTTAGTGCAATCAGAATTCCACCATGGAACACATTTGGAGGTATAGGGTCTTGAGGTTCGAAGGATAGCTGTATGGGCAGCTCTTAGGACTGTAGTTATGAAAAATTGTATAATTTCTGATACGGATGAGAGGGATGATGGAGGGGTATGAATAGTAGAGAGTGAAGTGAAAGTACGCCAGTCAGCTCTATCAAAGCACCAGCGTGGGGAGTTGGGAAGTGGTACATATGAAGTTGGAGAAAGGAGAACTGGAAAGTGGTCACTATAGGGAAAGTGGTCTAGAACTGACCAGTGGAAATCTAAATGAAGAGAAGGGGAGCATAGAGAGAGATCAATGCATGAAAAAGACTGCGTGCGTGTATCAAAGTGTGTGGGGCGATCTGTATTTAGAATAATAAGATCAGCTGTGGATAGGAAGCGCTCTAGAGCTCGGCCACAGGTGTTGGTGATAGAATCAACCCCAAGAAGTGTGGCGGCAGTTAAAATCACCTACTATGAGGAAAGGTGATCGAAGTTGGGAAATTAGGTTTTCAAAAGCAACAAAGTTAATGGGGTGGGAAGGGGAGAAGTAGACTTAAATCACTGTGATCCAGCGGCGAAGAAAGATACGAATAACTGTACAAGGGACAGTGGTTTGAAAGGGAGGTATGACATAAGGTGTTTTTTGGTTGATAAGTATAGACGAGACATAAAGGGAGTGTGGGGAAGAAACAAAATGGTAATTGGGGATTGGTATTGGAGATTGTGTAAGAAAAGTTTCTTGGAGGCATATAATGGATGGGTTATTAGAGGAGAGTATATGTCGGAGGCCAGGTCTGTGAGAGCGGAAACCGCGAATGTTCCAATGAAGGATTGTTATACTTTCGTTGATTTAGTGGCAAAAATTGCAGTGCTTGTTGGAGAATTTGAAGGTGAAGGTGCTAGAGGGTGGGATAAAGCATGAGGTTGGGGAGGTGGTGTTGTATCAGGAGGGGTGTCGGGAGGTAGAGGGTCTGGGGAAGAGGGTATTTGTGACAATGAGGGATTCACGTGTGTATCCAGGAGGGAGTGGAAGGGATAGAGGGGATGGTGGGAGGGTTAATACAGGTAGGGGTGGAGTCGGGGGGGGGAGGGGTTTGTTTTGTTGGGATGGGGTAGGATGATTGGGTGTAGGAAGAATATGAGTAGGAGGAGGATGGATATCGGCAGTCACTTTGAGTGTGGAGGGAGCGGGAATTGTAGAATTTGAAGGTGGATGAGTATCAGTTTGGGATTCTGTTATGTAGTTCTGGATATCTTCAAGAGTTTCTGTAATGGGGTTGGTTGTAGAGTTTTGTGAGATAAAGGTTTTCTTGTGAGGGGGGGAAGATAAGTCTGGTGTCTGATAAATAGGGGCAAAGGAAGGTGGAGGTGATTGTGAGGTAGGGGAAGAGGGGGTGGAACGTTTATTCTGTCTGCTGCGGGTAGTGCGGGGAGGGAGAGGGGAAGGTGTTGGGGCTGTAGTAGAGATTGGGGTGTCTGGATTTAGGATAGCAAAAGAATTTGATTGGGTAGAGATTGGAGTGTCTGGGTTAAGGATGGCAAAAGAGTTTGACTGGGGAAGGTAGGAGATAGAAGAGGGGAATTTAGATGGAGGGGGTTGGGTTTAGGAGAGGGTGTAGGAGCTTGGGAGGTAGGGGGATTGGCAGAGCGAGCGACATTACTGGAGTAGGGGGTAAGATAAAAGCCTTGTCGACGTGCTTCCTGTCTGGCTTCACATAGAGTGAGTCCAAATCTGAATCTGAGAGTTGCTACCTCAGACTCAAATTTGTAGGTGGGGCAGCCTCTATAAAATACATTATGGGGGCCGCCACAGTTTGCACATGTGCGTGATTGTGCAGAGCAATTTGTTCGAGTATGGCCAGGTTGGGCACATATCGGGCATCTGGCTGTGGAACGGCAATGTTTGGCAGGATGTCCAAAATGCCAACAATTTTGGCATTGACGAGGAGTTGGTTGGTATAGTCGGACAGGCAGGGATTCCCCACCTATGTTAACATTTAAGGGAAGGTCATGTCTACGGAAAGTAATTTTGGCAATGTTGATGGATTTCTTATGATTTCCTCTGGGAGGAATGGAGTAGCATTGTACATATGTTGCATCATAGTCTGTGAGACAAGCGAGTAAGTCCTCTCCACAATCTGACCATTCTTTGTCATGGATTGGGCAATCTGTTGGGGAGATAGAGACAGTTCCAGTGCAAGTATTGAGGGTTGGATGAGGTTCTGTAGGGATGGGATTACCACATAGATCAGTTAGTTTTGTTAATGCTATAGCTTCGTTTTCAGTTGTTACTGTGACGAGACGGGAGTGGTCGCGTCGGCTACGGAAAGAGACTTTGCCTACTTGTTTTCGGAGGCATTGTTGGAAGAGGAGGGTGTTTTGAGAGTAGGGAGCTGTGGGAGGGATCACGAAAAATCGGTCCCATTTGGCTGGGTTAAATATAATATTTAGGATTCTTGTAGAGGTGGGGGTAGTAGAAGTGCGGGGACGTGTGGAGGAGGGAGTAGTGTTGAGTGGGGTAGTGTTACGGGGAGGTGGGCAATAAGGTTGTAAGGTAATAATAAGGGGAGATGGGATGGTTGATGAAGAAGGTTGTGGGAGTAAAGGTGTTGAAGTTGAGCATGTTGGGAGAGTAGAAATGTCTCCTGGGGGTTGGTTGTTGATTAGGGTTGATACTGTACTAGTATGCATTGATGATGGGGGAGTTGTTGCAGTGTTCGGAGCCGTGGTCAAAGGGGAGCCGGGATTGGGGCTATTTGATAAAGGGGCAAGCCTCATTGCCCCTAATAGTGGGGTTACATCTTCATTATTGGCCATGATAAGCCTGGCTTATATTGGGGAAAAAAAAAAAACAGTCCACCCCTCAGAGTCCCCTTGAGGGGTAAGGGCCAGGTATGGCAGGGGAATACCGTGCCCATGGTTCCCTCAGGCCGTTCAGGACTGACACAAAGTCAGCCTTTCATCCTTTCAGCACGGCTCTCACACCTTAGGAGGTGGATAGTAGAAGGGATTGGTGAAGAAACTGAAACGAAAAGTATAAGTGGGAAAAAAAGACTGCAAAATTAGTTGAGTCGATGGCTGAGTCCCAAGGTTGAGGAGTTCCCCATCATTGGGTCTCAGTCTCCGTCTCCTAAGCCCCCCCACGACAACAACGGGCAAAGGATTGGGAGGGAGAAGGAAAGGAAAGGAGAAGAGGCAGGGGTGATCCCCTACACTGGGCCTCAGTCAGTCACCGTCTCCTAAGACGCCCCCCCCCCCCCCCCCACACGATAACAACGAACAAGGGATTAGGGGGGTGGGGGGCAGATGGGGAAAGGAATAGTATAAAAAAGCTAAACGATGAAAATCATGATAAACGTTTCGGAATCATTCGCGAAAATTAATACCTCACAGTGAGTCAAATAACTAGAGATACTCGTAAACTTGATTTTGTCTTGATAACTTTTGCGTATAGTCTTGTTATTTTTCTTTCCTTTCCCTAGAAGGCAAATTAAACAACAAATATTTTAAATATATTTTTTTAGAGAAAATAACATATATCCATATATTCTACAAGCTACTAACTTTAATACCCATCCTGAAAGTAAACATAAATGATATCTATTAATTTTACATATATAACAAATCATACACCCATTTTATACAAAGTCAAAAGAAAAAATAGTTTATTGACTGAAGAAGTTGGTCATATACTTTAAGTAAAGATCTGTAGTTCAGATTATATAAAATAAGAATATCAGATCGTCGATTGTCAACGGATACAATCTAATGACAAGATTAATTGCTTTTACATAATTTGCAAAGTATTCACTTACATGTCATAATGTTAAGTATCTCTTTATAAACATGTCATTAGACTCTTAGATAACATATCAATCTCAGATCATACAAAACTATAGATTTCTCATTCCCTTATCTTTAATCAATCTACTATATTCAAAAATATAAAACATGTAAAAGGTAGCACCCCTTTATTTATCTCGTCTTTTGAATGGGTCTTCTGTTAAATACAGTATAACTATAAATCATCCACAAGTTCCTTTCATACTTAATGAAAATTGTTTACGTTCGAACTATGTTATGGATATTATTCCTCCTTCTTGCATATGAGGCAGCGTTTGGTCTTCAATCTTATTTTTCTGTCAAAAAGTACTGTTGGGTTCAAATATACATATATAACGATTTGTATATATCAAATTTGATATACGCAACCTATTTTGTAAATTAGGAAATGTGTTGTCAGTTATAATACTGTAAATCAAATGCTTCAGTGCAATACAACTATCTGAAAGGCACGTACTTTATATGCTGACAAACAAGGTGCTTTGCAAGACTCTGAAGTTGTATCTACACATCATTAAATAATCTATCAATTCTAGTTACTACAACACTTGTACTACAGCAAACAACAACAATAATCCTTAGAATAATTATATATTATGAGGCATTGTATTGAGCTTTCAAGTTTTATGGCATATTAACATGGGGAAGGCTTAATATCGGACATCTTTTTTGAACACTTAAAGTTGGGAAGAGTAATTTCCAGCTTCCTTGGACTACCGGGAAGGTCAGCGGAAGATGCAATAGAAGTGGAAGTTGAACCACGACTGTTCAACTGAACAACCACGTTACTGGGATTGGCTGTGGTAGCAGACAGTGGTGTTTGCAGAACTTTTGGCGTCTGTGTGTTCATCGCCACTACGTCCGTCTCTGAACTGTGGAACGGGCTCGTCTTAACGTTTTTTCTAACACTCTCTTCCTGGGACTCAGATGTGGTCAGATCCACAAGTGTCGAAGTGACATTCTGAGAAGGGGAAGTGGCGCCCCTCTCTCTGTTTGAGGACAGAACTTGCTGGCTTAAGGTGAGGCTCTCTAAATCTGTGACAGGCAAGTGAGTCGGCTGCTGAGTGTACCTTGGCACTGTTGCCCCTCGAAAGCGGAACGAGGGCCGCCACCTCGTGCCCGTGAGAGGCCTGGGAGGGAGTGGAGGGCCGTCTTGTCTGATAGGGTGGCAGAAGGGTGAGGGTGAAGACTCGTTAAGGGGTGAAGTGATATCGCTATCCTCGTCCACGTCCTGCTGGGTTTCCAACTGACGCTTGTACTCCTGGCCGTCTGCAGTGTGGTAGAAGGACACCATTCTGGAAACCATGATGGAGTTTATAAAGGATCACGAGGAACTCTAATATGATATATATTAAGACTTTTGCAAGCTTTAGATTTTGATGCAAAATGTAGTTGGAGATATAAGTCAAAGGTAAGTTGCTATGTTGAAATTAAGATCATGTGAAGACCACTGTGATTTGTGATATCAAGTTCATTTCTGTGGTATTTTTTTTTAAATACAACATTTTGCGAAACAAAACCGAACTCATATTTAGCAGATAAAACCAAGTGTATTACATATAAAGGCTCAAAAACGTTTCACAGACGCAGTACTTTGCTGATTAAAGAACGAATATTACAACCAAGAAAATTTCACTGAACCGTAATCATACTCTAAGCTAAAACCCACATTGCACATTTCACCTCACATAAACGTAACATAGTCCCACATAAAGGAAGTTTGGTCCACCTGAAGTGCTGTATGAAGCAAGGAGACGTGCTGGGCAGAAGAGCAGCCACCAGCTGCGGGAAGTACGGCCTCATGCTGCCCTTGTAACGCCAGCAGCTGATCAGGATCTTCGCCAGGAATGACGGCGTGCCCTTAGGGATGTGGGTCTCTAGGGTGTATCCACGACGCACCTGCTGCAGGACGTCGCTGTCATTCGTCAGGTGCTGAAAGGAGGAGGGAGGGGGGTGTTATACTATGTAATAGGTTTTCTGGTTCGTCTTGTGACTGTAAGGGCTTAAATTAGCATGGGTGGAAGGAGAGAGAGATGAAAGAATGAACAAGTAATGCAATAATATCAATTTCTTTCCATTTCCATTTCTAAATAATAGTGCTAATAAAGAAACCGCATCAAAAAGCAGTCACTATGCTTCTGAGACACGTTTAAACATCGCAATACTCAAAATCTTTACACAATGTCCTACCCAAATTTAAAAATAAATAAATAAATGAACATCACACATCCAAAGAAAATCTCACAATCCCTCCACCTCCTCATCTCTCGTCCGTGATCACGAGGACAACTCCACTACCAACTCTCTATCTCATCACCACTTGTCTCTCTTTCTCATACCCACCTCATACGGCCGGGCTCCTCCTGACAGAATCTCCCACAACACGATGCCGTAACTCCACACGTCACTCTGGCTGGTGAACTTCAAGTGGTACTCGGGGGGAAGCCAGCGGACGGGGAAATACTTGCTCTCGCCTAAGTGAGGAGTGTTAAAGTTTAATTGCTGGTTTGGTTGATGTTTTTTTTGAGGGTTTATAACTGCTGGATCGTTGGGTTTTAAGGCTTGGTTTGATTAATGATGTGTTGGGGTTTATAACTGCTGGTTTGGTGGGGTTTAGTTGCTTGTTTTTTTAGTCGTTTAATTGCTAGTTTGGTGGGGTTTATAACTACTGGTTATAATTGAGGATAATTATTGGTTCCTTAGGGGTTAAATCTCTGGTTTATTAGGCTTTCATTACTGGTTTAGTGGGATTTAATCACTGGTTAGATAAGGTTTAATTACTGGTTAGCTGGGATGTAGTTATTAGTCGACTAAGAAAATAATAAGGGAAATGCATAATAACGAAAGAAAGAAAACACAAATGATTAAATGAAAATATAAATCACATGTATCATATTAACAAATACCTGTAATTTAATAAAAAAAATACTTCTACTAACCGCAAATTTTTCACCCAACACGTTCATTCATGTTCAACCCCAGGGTCACACAACCAAGGTAAAACAACAGCAAGCAGAACTTACGTATCCTATAGTAGTCATTATCGGTCAGTCTCGCCATGCCGAAGTCTGAAATCTTAATGTTCATGTTGTCGTTGATGAGGCAGTTCCGAGCGGCGAGGTCCCTGTGGACGATTTTGTGACTGGCCAGATATGCCATGCCATCCGCTATCTGCACGGCCATGGCGCAGACGTGCTAGGGAGGAAAGGGGTGGGGGAGGGGGATGTCACGTCTATTTGGTGAATAACGTTGTTTTAAAAATGTTTTGTTTATATCTTCATTGGTTTATTTGTATTTTGTTTATTTGGTGAATTAATTCTTTTTTTTTCTTCATTTCTTAAGTCGTTCTTTAGTATTTTGTTTATATGGTGTATTAATTCTTAAATAAAATTTTGCTTATGGCACCCTGCTTCTCTCTCTCTCTTTTTTTTTTTTTTTTTTTTTAATATCTTGCATTTGTAGTTCATAGAATTCGGGGCAGTGTTTACTGTTTGTGATAATCATTACTCGTTAATATTAAAGAATTCTGATTGTATTTGTTTAAAAAGCCCTTGCTCCACTTTCCTTTATCTCTAATTTTACTTTGGCATTCACGATGACAATCAACAATCTACTACATTATTATTTTGTAAATTTGCATAGTACCATAATCACAAGATCTATGAGAACACTCCATCAACACCAAACTTCAACCCTCTATCGCAAACTTACATCGATGGTGATAACAGATAAGATATCGTCATCCGGGGGTTTCCGCGACCTGATGTACCTCAGCAAGTCTCCCCAGTTCATGTATTCCATCACCAGCAGGATGTGAGTGGCTTTTGGCACAACCCCATAGGCCCGTACCAGGTGATAGCAGTTCAGTTTGCTGTAGGAAAGAGTGAGCTTAAAGAAGAAGCCTCGATGTCGAAGTTAATACACTGTGAGATGGATAGAAAACATGGTACGAATGTGGGTGTGTATACGTGTGGGTGTGTGGTTTCATATATAAATACAATATCATCAGATGAAGATGAAGAAGAAAAAACATTACACCAGACTTTCCAACATTCACATGACGCAAACGCGCCCCAAAGATCTTCATATCACCAAACACAACCAAGACACAAGCTCACTGACTCACTCTTTCTCTCTCTCTCTCTCTCTCTCTCTCTCACACACACACACGTAAGAAAACTAAAGAAAATATTACAGCATCAACTTAGCCTCCTGCAGTATGTCCTCCCTGGCTTGGAAATCCGTCACCTGCTTCACGGCCACCGGGATGTTTTTGGCTTCGCGGCGCAAGCGACCGTCGAGGACCAGGCCAAATTTCCCCTCCCCGAGCGGAGGTCCTTCTTCTACGTGCAGGTCGGAGGAATCGATGATATCCTGACTTCCTATGATGTCATAGACGTGCTGGATCCACGCCGGGAGTCCTGAAAAAGAGGGGGTCGGGGGGGCAGGGAGAGGTTTGGAAAAGAAATGTGAGATTAATTATGGTATTGCTTTCCATACGGGGTATTTGTATATCGGTAACCCAAGGACGATTAGTGATTAACAATTCGTATTTACATCTGGTCTTGAGGTATAATATTCTACCGTGGGCAAAATACACAGTGGATTAAAAAAAAAAAAAAAAAAAAAAAAAAAAAAAAAAAAAAAAAAAAAAAAAAAAAAAAAAAAAAAAAAAAAAAAAAAAATCAATTCGAAGTATCACTTAACTTTAACAATTGTAATGAAACTGTAGGCTTGTTATTCCTGCTCAAGATATAGGTCAATACATACTTATATCTAGTAAAAACAAATAAAAAAAGATCTAACCGCAATAGGTAAAGATGTGTTGTAAAAAAAAGGGAAGAGGGATAAGCGGTGAGGAGTAAAATATGAGAGAAACATGGGGGTGGGAGAGGCAAAGAAATAATGTGGGAGGGAGAAGAGGAAGAAATGAGAGAAAGAAGAAGAGATAAAAAAAAGGGAAGCAGAGGGAGGCAGAGAGAGACAGAGAGAAGAGAGAAGAGAAATGGAAGATAAAAGAGAAGAAAGAAGAGAAAGAGAATAAAAGAGAGAAAACAGTAAGAAAGATAGAAAGAAAGAAAGAAGCTAGAGAGGAAGGAAAAAGTAGTTAGGAAGAAGAAAATAGACAGAAAGAAATAAGAAAGAAAGTAAGAAGAAGAGAAGGGGAAGAAGAAAAAAAGGAGGAGAAAGAAAAGAAAGAAAAAAGATAGAGCAAGTAGTGAGAAAGAAGAAAAAGAAGAAAAGAAGAAGAAGAAGAAGGAGAGAGAAACACGTTCTCGGATCTTTATAAAAAAAAAAAAAAAAAAAAAAAAAACCGTTTACCGGATTCCTGCGCATATATTGGATTCAGCGTCGTCACAATCTTCTCGTCCGGCCTGGTGCAGACTCGGGTGACAAGAGCCAACACTACCACGAGGACCACGCCGACCAGGAGAGCAACGGCCAGGAGTTTCAAGTGCAAGGGGGTGTCTGGTCCTCCCTGGGTAATGCAGAATAGGGTACGTTAGAGTTGAATTGTGTGTGGGTTTTTTTTCTATCTCGAAAGTTTGGTTTGTTTGTGTCGTCGTCGAAAGTGAAATGGATAGAAAACATGGTTGGGGGTTTTGTCAATAAAAATCTTTGTTCGGAATTGCTAGAAGCATATGATTTGGGAGTATACGAGTTATTTGGGTCTCGTTCTATTTATCTTTTTTTAAAATTTTTATTATTGTTTTTATTTTGCGTTATTTTGTACGTGTTTCTCATGTTGCTTGTTATCTTCAGGACAGATGAAAGGACAGAGAAAAAAGTTGTTCCCTGAATAATCTTCTTTTGTGCTCAGTAAGCCTTTCTTTAAGACTACAGGAATTTAAAGAGATTTTTGTTCTCGGTCGAGGTACCTGCGCCTCCACGCACTCCTGTGTTTGATGCCAATTAGTAAAATTACTTTTTTATCCTTAACTTATACTGATATTTGCCTATGCAGTTAAGATTCTGTCGTCCACAGTCACAGAACCTGATTATCGCGGTCTTTGCTCATAAAATCTTATTGCCTTCACTGAAATCGTAATGAATACGCTGAAATTTTGATAGTTGGTACCTCTGCAGAGCTAAGAAATAATATTCAGCCAACCACACTATAAGCACATGTATTGTGACGGTTGCAAATGTACATGGTATCACTTCCAAGCTGCTTAATACAAACGCAATCATTCAAATGGCAGACGAATTCATCAAAGCTGACGCTGGTAAAACAAAATTCGCGATTTCCAAATGCTAAGGTTGCAATGAAGAGTGGGAATCCCTTTGTGACTTCTGTGATATCAATAATTTCCACAGACTGTTGTTGTGTATGCATGTATTACCGAATGTAAAACATCACGTTAATGTCAACAAGTCTCTTGAAAGGCCTGTTTTATGTCAGTTTGTGTTCCCAAAAGTTTATGTCAGAACAACACTATTATTTATCTCCCCATTCGTCGCCGGTAAATGTTTCCCAGTCAATATCTTTTCCTCTTCTCTAAATTTCAGCAAAAAATGAACGGATGAACGTACAGAATAATTCCGCAAAAAAACATGCTTTTGTTGTTGTTGTTTTTAAACCATGTTGAGAAAAAATGGGCTAACGCTTTAGGACAAGAAAAGAGAAACAAAAATAAAGTTGAATTTCACTAGTCAAGAAAGAGAACCTAAAAAATAATGCTGAATTTCAGAGGTTAAAAAAAACAACACTGACTAGGAAAGATAACTATAAAAAAAAACAATATAAAACCAAATTCCACTGCTATGAAAGTATGGGGAAAAATATCACTGGTTAAGAAAGGGTACTAACACTGAACACCCGAGTGACTACTTACCTCAACGACGAAGATAACAGCCTCTAAGGACTTATTCGAGGGGGAGTCTGGTCTCGTGTAGGTCTCGACGCTTAAGTTGTAACGTCCTGGAAGCAGCTGGCTCATGTTGAGGTGGAAGGTCATGTTCCTCTCGACAAATTCCCTCTCGCTGATACACTATGAAAGGTTAAGCAGGAAGAGGAGTGTTGCTTGAAACGGATCGAAGATTTATTATCATTATTGCTAAGTAAGGGATTATTATTATCAGTAGTAAGGAAGAGAAAGTTGGGGAAGGGAGGAAGAGAGAGGGAAAGAAAGAAGGGAGGAAGGGAGGGAGAGGGGGAGGGAAGGAGAGGGGGAGGGAAGGAGAGAGGGGCGAAGAGGAGGGAGAGGGGGAGGGAAGGAGAGGGGGAGGGAAGGAGAGAGGGGCGAAGAGGAGGGAAGAAGAGAGGGAAAAAGATAGATGGAGAGAGGGAGACAGAGAGAGAAAGATAGTGAGAGATGGAGATAGATAGGGAGGGAGAGAGAAGAGGGAGGGAGGAAGGCAGGAAAAGAGAGAGAGAGAGAGAGAGAGAGAGAGAGAGAGAGAGAGAGAGAGAGAGAGAGAGAGAGAGAGAGAGAGAGAGAGAGAGAGAGAGAGAGAGAGAAAGAGAGAGAAAGAGAGAGAAAGAGAGAGAAAGAGAGAGAAAGAGAGAGAAAGAGAAAGAGAGAGAAAGAGAAAGAGAAAGAGAGAGAAAGAATGAGAGAGAGAAAGAGAGAGAAAGAGAGAGAAAGAGAGAGAAAGAGAAAGAGAAAGAGAAAGAGAGAGAAAGAGAAAGAGAGAGAGAGAGAGAAGGAATGAGAGAGAAAAAGAATGAGAGAGAGAAAGAATGAGAAAGAGAGAGGCAGAGAGAGACAGAGACAGAGAGAGACAGGGATAGAGAGAGACAGGGATAGAGAGAGACAGGGATAGAGAGAGACAGGGATAGAGAGAGACAGAGGCAGATAGAGACAGAGACAGAGCCAGAGCCAGAGCCAGAGCCAGAGACAGAGCCAGAGACAGAGAGAGACAGAGACAGAGACAAAGACAAAGAGAGAGACAGAGACATAGAGAGTTACAAACTACGACACCGAACTCAGTCGCACCGGAGTTTTGATATGCCCAATCGTTTCCATGGGCAGGATCTTGACCTTGTACGCCACCACCTTCCCGTTGGGCTCCGCTGGCCTCGTCCAGGTGAAGCTCTTGATGCTCTCTCTGCTTGTGTTGATTTCCCTCAGCCCCGTGACCAAGTTCGCACCAGCTGTTGGCGGTAAAGGAGAATCAAAGTGATGTGTTTTTATTATTATTATCATTATCATTATTATTATTTATTTATTTATTTATTATTATTATTATTACCATTATTATTATTTATTTATTTATTTATTATTATTATTACCATTATTATTATTGCTATTATCATTATTATTATTATTATTATCATTATTATTGTTATTGTTATCATTATATATATATATACGCATATATATATATATATTTTTTTTTTGGGGGGGGCGAGTTAGTGTGTATAAATAGTACACTGGCGCACATAATTTTCGTACAAATCTCAAAAAGAAATAAAGAAATTCTCAGGATCATAACACACACACATACACATATCCCCCTCCCCCACACACGAATACCCTCTCCCCTCCACACACACAAACACACACATACAACCCCCCCCCCCCCACACACACACGAATACCCTCTCCCCTACACATACACATACACACACACACACACACACACACACACACACACACACATACCCCCCCCCCCCCACACACACACACACCGGCCAATCTATCATCTCTTTTCATTCTCCTTGTCTCCCAAATTCACCTTTCGCGTCCGTTGTATCGGTAATAATTTTGGGATTGAGCGAACACAACACACACTGCTTCATGTTGGATCCGGGTGGGCAGGCGGTGGTAGGGCGGTGGCACGCGGCAACCTGCGAAGGAATACAGTGTTAATAGCAATGATAGTGTTAACCCATTCGCGACGGGCATGTCATGTATCTGTGCCATGCCCACTGCGAGTTTACTTCTTTAATTGTTTTTCCTCATGGCTACACTTGGACTAAATCATCAATGAACTAATTACGAGTACTGCCTGTCTCGCCCGTTCACCCTTTTCTTTAATTTACGAAATTATTTTACGTTATCTTATTTTGCTATTACTAATGTTTATAACATTATAGTAATTATAATGTTTATAATACAAATAACACCATCGATATTCATAGCTAACAATTTCCCGCCAATTTAAGGAAAGGTGAAATCAGGTAAGGCAGAGCCATCTTTGTGTAGAGACAATTCACAAAAAATATAAAAAATGAGCACAGGCATTTACCCCATTTTTTATTCATTTTCCCTGGCGGCAATGGGTTAATGATCATGTTAATGATAAATATTTAAAAAACAACAAAAATAATATTAGTAATAATAACTACAGAAATTACCATAATGTTAGCCTTGTGTTCATTGAGGATGATAAAAACAACAATAATATTAGTAATAATAAGGAACACAATATTACCTGGTAGTAATATACTGCCATGTGGTATCCTATCACTATCATTACTTTATCTATATCTATCAGTATCGCAAATTGTTTCTAGTGCTACCATTTATCAATATCATAATTTAAATTATTTTCCTCCATGATTTAAACGGAAATAGGCCGTAAATATAAATAACCGCCCTCATTTCGAAGATAATTATACATAAAGATATATATTTATATCTAATTAAAGCTATTCTCTTTGATAAGACTTCAAAGTTAATGAAGTGTGTGTTATGTTTTGCGATTGAACGGCAATTAAATGTCTGTCATGAGCTGAAACGTATTTTAATAAGCAGGCCTTTTTTATACTTTAATTATTATGTTTGGTGTCTGAATTTAATAAGTCAAACAAACAATTCATCTCTTATTATCCACTAATAATTTTGCACTGTCACGCTGTCATAGTCCACCTATCTATCTTTCCTCCTGCAATATCATAACTTCACTAATAACTCATTTTAAAAACCTTACATTACTTTTCTCAACTGAAATCCACCGAAGACTACAAATGCAGCTGTACAATCCGCTGCTACTGATGTTTTACTTGAGTCCTCCTTCCTGCATCGCCGTTTTCTGTTACGCTTTGCACCCAAAAGACCCTCCGTTGCAAAGACCTTACACATTAACCAGGCACTGTTTCCTTTTATTATCTATCGACTCACGTGTTTTTCTTCTTTTTCCTTTATCATGAAAAATCAACATTTCTCTAATCATTTAACTATTGCAATGTTAAGATTTTCTGTCCTCTCTATAATGCAGGATATATATAAAAAAAAAAAATCAGTGTTTTATCTGAGTCTGAGGTAAGTCAAATTAATATTTTAAGCATTTGTTTAGTAATATTCATTGCATCCTACCGAAACAACAAAAAGCGTTTTTTTTTTTTATTAACACTGATAACTTTTTCTTTCATTTTTATCGTCGTCACTTATCACATTTCTCCTAATGAACTCCGAGCAATACAATGTGTTAATGAGCTGTTATTTCTGGTAACGAGCGCACCTTGCAATTTGTCTTAGTGCGAATTAACGGTTAGTACGTACTCACCAGCTGTGCCGAGGGGAAGGGGAAGGGGAAGGGGAAGGGGAAGGGGAAGGGGAAGGGGGAAGGGGAAGGGGAAGGGGAAGGGGAAGGGGAAGGGGAAGGGGAAGGGGAAGGGGGGAGGGGGGAGGGGGAGGGGAAGAGGAAGGGGATAGGGAAGGAGGAGGGGAAGGGGAATTGGAAGGGGAAGGGGTTGGGGAAGGGGATGGGGGAGGAGTGGGAGTGGGAGGGGAAGGGGATGGGTAAGGGGATGGGTAAGGGAAAGGGGAAGGGGGAGGAGGTGGGGGAGTGGGAGGGGAAGGGGAAGGGGAGGGGGGGAGGAGGGGGAGGAGAGATGAGGAAGGCGGAGAGAGAGAGAAAGAGGGAGGGAGGGAGGGAGAGAGACAGAGAGAGAGAGGGGGGGGGGAGAGGGAGAGAGAAGGAGAGAGAGAGAGGGAGGGAGGGATGGAGGGAGGGAGGGAGGGAGGGAGGGAGGGAGGGAGGGAGAGGGAGGGAGAGGGAGGAAGAGAGAGGAAGAGAGGAAGAGAGGGAGAGAGGGAGGGAGGGAGGGAGAGAGAGAGAGAGAGAGAGAGAGAGAGAGAGAGAGAGAGAGAGAGAGAGAGAGAGAGAGAGAGAGAGAGAGAGAGAGAGAGAGGGGGGGAGAGGGAGGGAGAGGGAGTGGGAGAGGGAGAGATAGATAGATAGATAGATAGATAGATAGATAGATAGAGAGAGAGATCAGAAAGGGAAAAAAAAGCAAATAAGAATAGCGACAGAGAGGGGGAAAAAATCTGATAATCTAAAACCATCAGACATCAGTCGAGGGAGAAGTTAATCAGCCAGCGAAAACCAACCTTAATCTCATATATGGTGAAGTGATGCAGCCCCGTGATGGTCAAACTCAACTCCGATGTATTCTTCACAATCGATCCACCTTCACCTGCGCCATTACAAAAAAAGAAAATAAAAGAAAGAAAGAAAGAAAGAAAGAAAGAAGAAAAACGTGTTTGAAACCCTCGTGAATAAATGTGAGTAAAAACACAAGCAGTTATTCGTCATTCACGTAGATTATTATTTTTTTCATTCACATAATACCAACACATACACAATAATCAAAAAGATGTATATATTTTTTCATCTTCGTTCGCATATTAACAGACACAGTGATAAAGACATGAAGTAAAATACAAACATAATCAAAGATCAAAGACGAACTTTTTCTTTGACATAATACCAGCACAGACGACTATAACAGGGGTTGTATTTTTTCATTAACGAAATACAAACACATGCATGGATCAAAGACCTTTTTTATGTTTTCGTTCACAGAACATCAAACACCTGCAGATCAAAGACCGTTCATCCTTTTTGGTTAACAAAATACCAACACAGACACACACTAAACAAACACCTTTTTCCTCTTTCATTCACAAACTATAAAACAGATTTTAATCAAAGACCCCATTCTCTATCTCTCTCTCTCTCTCTCTCTCTCTCTCTCTCTCTCTCTCTCTCTCTCTCTCTCTCACACACACACACACACACACTAATCAAAAAACATACATAAATCAAATTCCCCTTTTTTTCATTCACCCAAATCCCAAAACAGCCACGCAAATCCACGACGCACCTCCTTCCCTTCCCTCCATTCATAAAACCAAACACCCAATAGCTTACGACATACGAGTACCTTGCAAGAGCCGGGCAGCATCCCTCCAACAGCGGGCCGCCCCGTGAGAGAGACACTGGTCGGGGTCGCGGCAGTAGGGCGAATCCTCAACGAATTCACAGTCGCTTGGCGTATGCTGGGGCTCCTTAACTGTGACACAGAGAGACGCAGGCTGAGTTAGGTTTGGATCTTTGGGCACAGTGGGGATTGGATGGTTAATAGAATGTACTGAGGCATATTTGAGTTAGTTTGGATCTTTGGGCACTGTGGGGAATGGATGGTTAATAGAATATACTGAGGCATATTTGAATTAGTTTTGATCTTTGGGCACAGTGGGGAATGTATGGTTAATAGAATGTACTGAGGCATATTTGAGTTAGGTTTGGATCTTTGGACACAGTGGGGAATGGATGGTTAATAGAATATACTGAGGCATATTTGAGTTAGGTTTGGATCTTTGGGCACAGTGGGGATTGGATGGTTAATAGAATGTACTGAGGCATATTTGAGTTAGTTTGGATCTTTGGGCACTGTGGGGAATGGATGGTTAATAGAATATACTGAGGCATATTTGAATTAGTTTTGATCTTTGGGCACAGTGGGGAATGTATGGTTAATAGAATGTACTGAGGCATATTTGAGTTAGGTTTGGATCTTTGGACACAGTGGGGAATGGATGGTTAATAGAATATACTGAGGCATATTTGAGTTAGGTTTGGATCTTTGGACACAGTGGGGAATGGATGGTTAATAGAATGTACTGAGGCATATTTGAGTTAGTTTGGATCTTTGGGCACAGTGGGGAATGGATGGTTAATAGAATATACTGAGGCATATTTGAGTTAGGTTTGGATCTTTGGGCACAGTGGGGAATGGATATCTAATAGAATGTACTGAGGCATATTTGAGTTAGTTTTGATATTTGGGCACTGTGGGGAATGGATAGTTTATAGAATGTACTGAGGCATATTTGAGTTAGTTTTGATCTTTGGGCACAGTGGGGAATGGATATTTAATAGAATGTACTGAGGCATATTTGAGTTAGGTTTGGATCTTTGGACACAGTGGGGAATGGATGGTTAATAGAATGTACTGAGGCATATTTGAGTTAGTTTGGATCTTTGGGCACTGTGGGGAATGGATGGTTAATAGAATATACTGAGGCCATTTGAGTTAGTTTGGATCTTTGGGCACAGTGGGGAATGGATAGTTAATAGAATATACTGAGGCATATTTGAGTTAGTTTTGATCTTTGGGCACTGTGGGGAATGGATGGTTAATATAATATACTGAGGCCATTTGAGTTAGGTTTGGATCTTTTGGAGTCATTGGAGAATTCGTTTGTATTTATGGTGAGAGGTAGTGCTGTTTTAAGATAGAGGATAACGGATATTAAAAAAAGAAGATATTTAGTACTATTATTTTAGAACTGTGGATGTTTTGTTTTTTTTCTGCTGAAGCTGCAACTCGGTATTTAATCATTTCTTTCACCCTTTAAATAGAGTTTGTACTAGTGTTTCAGAAAAGTGAATAATAGGTATTTTCTTAAGTTGGGGGAGAATATTCACTGTCTCTGCTTAAGGATGGTGTTGCAACTTAATCATTCTTACTATTATCATTTTCGAATCGTTGACGTTCCAAATAAGCACAAAAAAAAAAAAAAAAAATATATAAACAGAAACAACGTCTTATATTTACATCTTATAAACCTCGAAATAATAGTTACAAAGTCCTCCTTTCCAAAACTGACAATATAAACTGACAATATAAGCCTCTGACAATATAAATGATATCTTACCAAACGGTAATCACTATAAGTAAAGAAAAAAAAGAGAGAGTTAGCTCTTAGGTATTAACATGTTGCGACACTGACAACTAACAACAATATACCCCCGTCCATGAAGTGTTAAAGCTCACGTCCTACATTCCTGCAAATTTAGACACGGATGAATAGAACGTGTGCTAAATCTGGTCTGGATTGTCTGTGCGCTTTATGGCTGTCTGTGTGTGTGTCTGTGTGTGTGTGTGTGTGTGTGTGTGTGTGTGTGTGTGTGTGTGTGTGTGTGTGTGTGTGTGTGTGTGTGTGTGTGTGTGTGTGTGTGTGTGTGCGTGTGCGTGCGATTGCACATGTGTTCACGCATATACTTAGGCAATTACTTGTGCGTATGCTTGTGAATTTGCCTACGCTTGTAGTTTATCTAACAGTTCAATGTTTGTGTATGCGTGTATATGTGAGCGCTGGAAAAGAGATTCTGTGCGTGGATGCCTGTGAGTTCGTGCGCGCGTGTGGGTTCATGTACGGCAACAAAAGAAGCGGGGAAGGCGCATCAGAGCGGCCCACAGCGCTTCCAAGGCGACACACATCCTAGACACGCCTAGTCTATACAGCATTTCCGGGTGATGTTTGCTTCGCGACTCCAGACAATACCCGTGGAAGTAAAAGCTGATATCCTGATAATACTATCTATAAATATCTATTTAAAAAATGCTGAAAGAGAAGTTTACACTATTATGAGAGGGGAGGAAATGCTGCTTTTGATGACGATAATAAAGCATTGGTGAAAATTGTGATTTCTTATAATCAATTGAAAACTGTCCTAACAGACAACGTTTAAAACGCAGATAACCCGGCAATACTATCTATAAAAATGGATAGAATTTGTTTTTCTAAATATGATAGACGGATATAAGATGCAATGTAATCTAACCCTTGAAATCTTATCATCAATCAAAGAGTTAATCCATAAGACCCTGACGGAATATCTGATCAAATGTAATTAACACACTTCATTCATTCCTTGTAATTAAGACGTAATATTAAAACAAAAACTTACCAATTGGCAAAGAGTTTGATATGTTGATGAGGTCCTGATAAAGTGCCGGATCCAAGTCTGATGTATTAAGTAGCTGGAAATATAACATTGGATTTTGTAATGATTTATGTATGGACATATAAGATTTGGTCTGATTCATAAAACGACATCGATGTGCAACACACACACACACACACACACACACACACACACACACACACACACACACACACACACACACACACACACATATATATATTATATATATATATACATATATATATATTTATATATGTAAATGTATATGTATATGTATATATATATATATGTATGTATGCATATATATATATATATATATATGTATGTATACATATGTATATATGTGTATATATGTTTATTTATGTATGAAATCCAGGTGGATTCCGAAACTGTAGTCTCTTTTTCAATTAAATCTAGTTTTACAGTGTGGGTTTTTATACCATAGTATCAACACGGTAGTGTGTTTTCTCCTTTCATGTATATACATATATATATATATATACATATATATATACACACACAGACACACATATACATACATAACTCCATCTCTCTCTCTCTCTCTCTCTCTCTCTCTCTCTCTCTCTCTCTCTCTCTCTCTCTCTCTCTCTCTCTCTCTCTCTCTCTCTCTCTCTCTCTCTCTCTCTCTCTCCTTCCCTCTCCATTTTTATTACAAGCAGAGAGAGAGAGAAAAATAAAAAAAT
The DNA here is from genome assembly GCF_019202785.1 of Penaeus chinensis. Lineage (NCBI taxonomy): Eukaryota > Metazoa > Arthropoda > Malacostraca > Decapoda > Penaeidae > Penaeus > Penaeus chinensis. Next base: position 24,756,536 of record NC_061842.1, on the reverse strand, counting down.
CAAACGGATCTTTACCCTCTTGCAGTTACGGAACAAACAACAAACAACCAAATCCTGACGAAATGCAAAAGAGGAAAACAAAAAGTAAAAAAAAAAAAGGGAAATAAAAAAAGAAAACCAAGACAGATTTTAAAAAATTATTTCTTTTACTCTTTTTTTTTTTTTTTTTTTCCTTTTTTCACTTTTCGTTTCGTCTCGTCCTTTCGTCACGTATAAAAAATTCACAAATAAGGATATTTTTTTTTTTCTGTTGTTTTCTTTCTTTCCTTCATTTTGTCTCTCTTGTTTGATGAATCTGTCCTTTGAAAGATACTGAACTGACAGGATTTTTTACCATTGTGATTTAACAAAGGCAGTGATATAATGGAATATAATTCGTGAGGAGGAGAGGGAGAGAGAGAGGCAGAGGGAGAGGGAGAGGGAGAGGGAGAGGGAGAGGGTGAGGGTGAGGGGTGAGGGGGGGAGGGGGAGGGGGAGGGGTGAGGGGGGGAGGGGAGGGGGAGGAGGGGGAGGGGAGGGGGAGGAGGGGGAGCAGGAGGGGGAGGGGGAGAAAAGGAGGAGCAGGAGGAAGAGGAGGAGAAAGAAGAGGAGGGTAAAGAGGTGGAGGAGAAGTAAGAAGAGGAGGAGGAGGAGAAAGAAGAGGAGGAAGAGGGGGAGTAAGAAGAAGAGGAGGAGGAGGAGGAGGAGGATAAAAAGGAAGAGGAAAAAGAGGGGGAAGAAAAGGAAAAAGATGAGGAAGAGGAGGAGTAGGAGAAAGAAGAGGAGGATAAATAGGAGGAGGAGGAGGAGGAAGAAGGAGGGAAGAAAAAGAAAAAGAAGATGAGGAAGAGGAGGAGGAGGAGGAAGAGGAGGAGAAATAGTAGGAGGGGGAGGGGGAGTAAGAAGAGGAGCTAGAGGAGGAGAAAAAGGGGGAGGAGGAGGAGGAGGAGGAGGAGGAGGAGGAGGAGGAGGAGGAGGAGGAAGAAGAAGAGGGGGAAGAAAAAGAAGATGAGGAAGAGGAGGAGGAGGAGGAGGAGAAAGAGGAGGAGGAGGAGGAGAAAGAGAAGGAGGAGGAGAAAGAGGAGGAGGAGAAAGAGGAGGAGGAGGAGGAGGAAGAAGAGGGGGAAGAAAAGGAAGAAGAGGAGGAGGAGCAAGAAGACAAAGGAAGAAGAGGAGTAGGCGTAGGAGGAAGAGGAGAAAGACGAAAATGAGAATGAAAAGTAAAACAAAACACCAAGAGGGGAAAACCGAATGAAAAATATTAACAAGCATTAGTCGATGAATATCAACTAAAAAAAAAACCCCACTTGTTACCCCCAGAATTTACGAGAGAAAAAGATCCAGCTCTTATTTCTCAAGTTATGTGCGTGTGCGTGCATATGCATAAACAGTCCGAATAAAGTCTTAACAACAACAACAACAACAAGAACAACAAAAACAACAAAACAGACAACAACAACAACAACAACCCACCACCACCACCACCACCACCAACAATAACAACAACAAACAACAACAACAAGAATCAACAGCAAAAACTCACTTGGATAAGCTGGTTATGGCCATCACTACCGTCCGTCCCGTTGATGCTTCTCTTCTGCCTGCTGCTACTGCTACTGCGTCGCCTGGAGGAGAAAGAAAAGGAGTGTGGAGAAGAAGATAGCTTATCATGTACGTCAGGGAGGATTGTTAAGCAAGTGAGAGACACAGAAGGGGAAGAAAGGAAGAGGGGAAGAAAGGAAGAGGGGAAGAAAGGAAGAGGGGAAGAAAGGAAGAGGGGAAGAAAGGAAGAGGGGAAGAAAGGAAGAGGGGAAGAAAGGAAGAGGGGAAGAGATATAGGGAGAGAGATAAAGAGAGAGAGATATAGAGAGTAGAGAGGGAGAAAGGAAGAGAGAGATATAGAGGGAAGAGAGAGATATAGAGGGTAGAGAGGGAGATAAGAAGGGAGAGATGTAGAGGGGGAGAAAAAGGGAGAGAGATATAGAGGGTAGAGAGGGAGATAGGAAGGGGAAGAAAGGAAGAGGGGGAGATAAAGAGAGAGAGATATAGAGGGTAGAGAGGGAGATAGGAAGGGAGAGATGTAGAGGGGGAGAGAAAGGGAGAGAGATATAGAGGGTAGAGAGGGAGATAAGAAGGGAGAGATGTAGAGGGGGAGAGAAAGGGAGAGAGATATAGAGGGTAGAGAGGGAGATAGGAAGGGAGAGATGTAGAGGGGGAGAGAAAGGGAGAGAGATATAGAGGGTAGAGAGGGAGATAGGAAGGGAGAGATGTAGAGGGGGAGAGAAAGGGGAGATATACAGAAATAAAATATACACAAATAACAAAAAAATAATAACAGTAATAAAAAAACCAACAATCAAAAAAAAAAAAAAATATCAAACAAACAAACAAAGCAAACAACACTCACCGCCAAGAAAAAAAAAGCAAACAAATAAACAACAAAAAATCAATGCCAAGGATAAAAAAAAGAAGATAAACAACAAAAATCAACAAAATAAACAACAAAAAATCAATGCCAAGGATAAAAAAAAGAAGATAAACAACAAAAATCAACAAAATAAACAACAAAAATCAACAAAATAAACAACAAAAAATCAATGCCAAGGATAAAAAAAAGAAGATAAACAACAAAAATCAACAAAATAAACAACAAAAAATCAATGCCAAGGATAAAAAAAAGAAGATAAACAACAAAAATCAACAAAATAAACAACAAAAAATCAATGCAAGGATAAAAAAAAGAAGATAAACAACAAAAATCAACAAAATAAACAACAAAAAATCAATGCCAAGGATAAAAAAAAGAAGATAAACAACAA
>NC_061842.1:24736238-24743738 GCF_019202785.1 Penaeus chinensis | reverse complement strand
AGAAAGAGGGAAAGGAGAGAGAGGGAAGAGGGAAGGGAGAGAGGGGGAAGAGGGAAGGGAGAGAGTGGGTGGAGGGAAGAGAGAGAGGGGGAGGAGGGAAAGAGAGAGAGAGAGAGAGGGAAGAGGGAAGGGAGAGAGGGGGAAGAGGGAAGGGAGAGAGGGGGAAGAGGGAAGGGAGAGAGGGGGAAGAGGGAAGGGAGAGAGGGGGGAGAGGGAAGGGGGAAGGGAGAGAGGGGGAAGAGGGAAGGGAGAGAGAGAGGGAAGAGGGAAGAGAGAGAGGGGAAGAGAGAGAGAGAGAGGGAAGAGGGAAGAGAAAGAAAGGGAAAAGGGGAGAAAGAGAGGGGGAAGAGGGAAGGGAGAGAGAGGGAAGAGGGAAGGGAGAGAGGGGGAAGAGGGAAGGGAGAGAGGGGGAAGAGGGAAGGGAGAGAGGGGGAAGAGGGAAGGGGAAAGGGAAGAGGGAAGGGTGAAGGGAAGAGGGAAGGGAGAGAGGGGGAAGAGGGAAGGGTGAAAGGGGAAGAGGGAAGGGTGAAGGGGGGAAGAGGAAGAGAGAGAGTGAGGGAAGAGGGAAGGAGAGAGAGGGGAAGAGGGAGGGAGAGAGAGAGAGAAGAGGAAGGGAGAGAGGGGAAGAGGGAAGGTGAAAGGGGAGAGGAGAGGAGAGGGAAGAGGAGGGAGAGAGGGAAGAGGGAAGAGAGAGAGGGGACAGAGGGAAAGGAGAGAGGAGAGGAAAGAAGGACACGAAAGAAGGAATGAGAGAAAAAGTGATTAAGAGGAAGTAAGAGCGGGGAGGGACAGAGAGGTGTTCAGAGCAGGGAGAAGAGGGTATGGAGAAGACCGTACCGAAGAACTTCGAGGGGTAAATGTGGAATCTGTAGAGGAGTGATGTGGAGTATGGTGTCTGGGAGGAGATTGGAGGGAGGGAGGAAATTTAGACTGTGGCTCACGAATGTGTTAAACTGACTAACATATCTTACGATCACCCCACCCCCCCCCCCCCACACCCAGCTACATTACGCTCCCCCCCTACTCGTCATGTCGCTAAGACACACACTACTACGCACTCATCAGATAGAGGAGAGAGAGAGAGAAGAGAGAAAGAGAAAAGAGAAAGACAGAGAGCAAGAGAGAAGAGAAAGAGAGAGCAAGAGAGAAAGAGAAAGAAGAGAGCAAGAGAGAAAGAGAAAGAGGGGGAGCAAGAGGAAAGAGAAGAGAGAGCAAGAGAGAGAGGGAGAGAGCAAGAGAGAGAGCGAGAGGAGACAAAGAGAGAGAGCAGAGAGAGAGAGAAAGAGAAGAGAGAAGGGAGAGAGAGAGAGGAGAAGAGAGAGAGAGAGAAGAGGGAGAAGAGAGAGAGAGAGGAGAGGAGGAGAGAGAGAAGGAGAGAGGAGAGAGAGAGTGAGAGAGAGGAGAGAGAGGAAGAGGGAGGAGAGAGAGAGAGAGAGACAGAGAGACAGAGAGACAGAGAGAAAGAGAGAAGAGAGAGAGAGAGAGAGAGAGAGAGAGAGAGAGAGAGAGAGAGAGAGAGAGAGAGAGAGAGAGAGAGAGAGAGAGAGAGAGAGAGAGAGAGACCCCAAGAGAAAGAGAGAGACCAAGAGAAAGACAGACACCAATAGACTGGAATTGATGTTCAATAAAAATGATTCTAAGAAATAAGAGCTGGCAATATTGGCAAAGGATTGTTTTCCAGAATAATCAGGTAAGAAATATTGGCTAAACTCCTTACTTCTTTCCTGTCCCTGAAAATTCTTCTTACTTTCTGAGAACATTTGGTAAAACTCGTTAGTGGAAATTCTCTGTAGTTGATATAATTTGTAGTTATGGTGTCTGAAGTTAAAGTATTTTTTTTTTCTGGATGGTTTGTTAACGTGTCTGTTTTCATGCGAATAATTTTACTTGTCCTTTCACTCTCTTTCTGTGTTCCTCACCTGAACTGTCTGTTTAAATCACTCACTAATTCACTAACTCATTCACGATCTCTATCTCCCTCATTCACTTACTTATTCTCTCTCATTCACCCACACATTAACTCAACGCCTTCTACAACGTTCATCAATTCACCCCCTCCAGCTCTCACACTTACGCTCTTCCTAACTCTCAATCTCCCTACTTCCCTCTGTCACTCGTCCCTCTAACGCACCCTATCACTTACTCACGCCACCTCATTCATAACTCCAACCGCTTTACCTACTCACTCTCCCCACGTCCCTCTGTCACACTCATTCACTCATCACTCGAACTCACCTAACCATCAACTAATGCTTCTCTCCCTAAACACTCTCCCCCACGTCCCTCTGTCACACTCATTCACTCATCACTCGAAGTCACCTCATTCATTAATCTACCCTCACTCACTAATTTGCCTACACGTCTCTCCTCCTCCCATCACTTACTCATGGCAGGCATCCCGACCATCCAAATAGGTAACATTCTCCTCGTAGGCGACCTTGTAGAAGATGTAGTATCCTGTCAGCATCCGGTCGTCGTCGTTGATAAAGACGGTGTTCCAGCTTACGTTGACTGTGCCTTTGAGAGCGAGGGGTGTGAGGTACAAGTCCAGGGTCTTGTCCATACCTGGAATGGTAAGGTGGGGTGGTTAGTGGTTTGGTGTTTTTGGGGGGGTCTCTTTCGATCTTTCTTTTTCTCTGAATCTCTCTCTCTCTCTCTCTCTCAATTTCTCTCTCTCTCTCTCTCTCTCTCTCTCTCTCTCTCTCTCTCTCTCTCTCTCTCCCCTCTCTCTCTCTCTCGCTCTCTCATTCACGTCCATTCACCCACGCACCTGCAAGATAAATTCAGTCATCCGCGTCAAAAAATAAAAATCATTCATCCATGTAAAATAAAATAATCAAGCTATAGAACTAAGAAACAAAATTCTTCAATCACTCCATTATATAATAAAATTCATCCACCTCACTGTAAAATAAAAGGATATTTATTCATCCACGTCCCTGTCAAAAAAATAAAATCACTCATCTACATCACTCTGAAAATAAAAGTCATTCATCCACGTCACTACAATATAAAATCAGCCATCCACGTCACTGTAAGTTAAAATGTATTCATCCACCTCAAAGTATCATAAAATATCTCCTCCTCGTCACTGTGCAATGAAAGCAATTCAACACATTGCTGCAAAAATTAAAATCTCTCATCCACGTCAAAGTATAATAAAATCTCTCATCCAACTGCACAATAAAAGCAATTCATCCACGTCACTACGAAGCAAAACTTTATTGCATTTATCCAACACAAAGACTATAAAAAAAAAAAAAAAAAAAAAAAACGCAATCCTAAATAATAATAATAATTAATAACAATAATTAAACATGTATACATATATATATACATATATATACATATATACATATATATATATACATATATATATATATATTATCCAACACCACATAGAAAGAACGAAAAGAAAAAAAGATAAAACACTATTTTTTTTTTTTTTGATATTTTCAAATATCATTTAAACAATAAATAAACATATATAATAATTTCATCCTTTCTCTCTCTCTTTCTTTTTTTTTCCTCTTTTCTTATCCTTCTTTCTTTCTTTCTTTCTTTCTTTCTTTCTTTTTTCCTCTCTCTCTCTCTCTCTCTCTCTCTCTCTCTCTCTCTCTCTCTCTCTCTCTCTCTCTCTCTCTCTCTCTCTCTCTCTCTCTCTCTTTCTTTCTTTCTTTTTTCTTTCTTTTTCTTCTTTTTTTTTTTTTAGTCTCTTACACGCTGCCTTGTTGCCGTTCGTCAAGTTCATGTTGCAATCCGCCGTCATTTCCACGCGGTCGGTCCTCTCGAGCAACTCCTTGATCTTCTTGTAACACAACTTGGGGTTCGAGTGGAAGAGCACCGAGGCCTTTTTCTGTGGGGGGGGGGGGGGGGGGGGAAGAGGGGGGAAGGGGGGAGGAGGAAGGAGAAGGGAGAAGACGAAAGGAGGGAAAGAGGAAGAGGAGGGAGACGGGGAGAGGGAGAATGGGAGGGAGAGAGGGATTGAGAGAGGGAGACGATGGGGGGAGGGAGAGGGGGAGGGAGAGGGGGAAGGAGAGGGGGAGGGAGAGAGGGAGAGGAGGGGGGCGAGGGGGGGAGGGAGAGAGGGAGACGATGAGGGAGGGAGAGAGGGAGACGATGGGGAAGGGAGAGAGGGAGAGGGGAGAGGGGGAAGACGGGGAGAGGGAGGAGGACGGGGAGAGGGAGGAGGACGGGGAGAGGGAGGAGGACGGGGAGAGGGAGGAGGACGGGGAGAGGGAGGAGGACGGGGAGAGGGAGGAGGACGGGGAGAGGGAGGAGGACGGAGAGAGGGGGAAGACGGGGAGAGGGAGGAGGACGGAGAGAGGGGGAAGACGGGGAGAGGGAGGAGGACGGAAAGAGGGAGAGAAAGGAGAGAAGGGAGAGGATGGAGGAGAGGGGGAGGGAGAGGGAAGAGAGTAGGGAGAGAGGGAGAGAGGGAGAGGAAGGAGAGGAGGGAGAGAGGAGGGGGAGAGGGAAAGGGAAGAGAGGGGGGAGAGGAGGGAGAAGGGGAAATACGAGTTATTATTATCACTGGTACTATTATCGTCATCGTCATCATCACCACTATCATTATCAATACCATAGTTAATTAAATGATCACCATCACTTCATCATTATCATTATCATAATTGCAATTGTTATTACTATTACCAATACCAGCAATTTCTCTTACACTACCATCATTATTTTCATATTTCAACACATCGCACTCTAACGCGAAATGTGCTGTCGTTGGCATAAATCACTTTAAAGCAACCAAATAAACCCACGCGAAAGGTTACTAAATGAACGCACGCAAAGTATTAATAAACGAACACAAAAGATAACTCAAGTGAACGTACGAAAAAGGTAACCAAACGAATGCGCGTAATTAACTAAACAAACGCACGCAAAAAACAAAACAAAAAACGAACGCACGCAAAACATAACCCAAACGAACGCACGCAAAATATAGCCAAACGGGCGCAAAGGATAACCAAACGAATTCGCGCAAAATATAACCCCAACAAACGCACGCGAAACAAAACCCGAACGAACGCACGCGAAACAAAACCCAAACTTACTCCAGGGGTTACCCATTCGAACGAATGCAAACGAATGCACGAAAACCCAAACGAACGCACGAAAACCCAAACGAACGCACGAAAACCCAAACGAACGCACGAAAACCCAAACGAACGCACGAAAACCCAAACGAACGCACGAAAACCCAAACGAACGCACGAAAACCCAAACGAACGCACGAAAACCCAAACGAACGCGGGCAAAAAAAAATAACCAAACAAACGCATTCAAAAGATTACCCAATCGAACGCACGCAAAAAAAAAAAAAAAAACACCCTTACGAACGCACGTATAAAAAATAACCCAAACAAACTTAACGCAACAGAGGCAAAAACGAAAAAAAAAGGTATTTCTGACTCACCTCCGTAATGGTGAAATTTTTGTGGTCGTCCCAAGACCAGATTTCCTCCAGATTATCATTTCCATGGACATAGAGGGCGTACCTATCAAGAAGTGGAGAGAAAAAAAAAAGGTTGTAATAGTGACGAAATGTTTAAAGTAAAAGGAAAGGCGAGGAAAAAAAAAAAAAAAACAGTCAGGAAGAGGAAGTTTGTAAAAATGACGAAATGTAAAAAGGAAAAAAAACAGTGGCAAAATATATAAAGAAAAAAAATGCGGGAAAAGGAAGTTTGTAATAATGACAAAATATATAAAGGAAAAAAAATGCTGGAAAAGGAAGTTTGTAATAATGACGAAATATATATATAAAAAAAAAATAAAAAAAATGCTGGAAAAGGAAGTTTGTAATAATGACGAAATGTATAAAGGAAAAAAAAAAGCGGGAAAAGGAAGTTTGTAACAGTGGCAAAATATATAAAGAAAAAAAGAGGCGGGAAAAGAAAGTTTGTAATAGTTCTTTTTTAACTCGTATAAGTATCAAAAAGAACCTAACTACTACTTTACTTAAAGTTAGATTATTGCTGTCACACTATGGCACGAAAAAAAAAAAAAATCCAAACAAGAAAGTTAAAATCCCGAGTAAATAATATCAAAGATCACACGAATTCAAGAAAATTAAAACATTAAAACACAGACATACAAAAACTCAAAACTCTCATTTCCAGGATATAACCTGCATATGCCAACAAAACACACTTTAAAGCGTAAACAACAGCACGTAAAATATAATAAAACATTATTAAAACAAGACATTAATAAACACAATAACAACAAGAAAACTTCTCGAGATAACAGATGAATCATAACAATTCACTTTTCATTACAGAATTAAAACGAAACAGCTGCAGCAAATACAATAAAAATACTCGACAAAACAAATGAAAACTCACTTATTAGTCATAAAGTTAAAACGAAGCAGCGACAAAATTACTCGACATAACAAATAAAAAAAATAAAAATCGCTCTCCATTATAAACCTATAACAAAAAACTGCAATAATAACAAACTAATACTAATTAAAAAAAAAAAAATCGACACAAATAAAACCGCAACAACGACGACAACAAAAACAACAACAACAAAACTAAAACGACATGATTTATAAATCCTCAACAAAGAAATAAATTGACGTCACAAGAAATGAAAAAAAAACTCAATAATCATCATAGAGTTTAAAACGAAATTACAACTAAAACTAATCTACATCACAAAAAACAATAAAACAAAAACAAACAAACAAACAACAAACCCAAAATTATAATCGGTCACAAAAAAACTCAAATCATAGTAAAATCTTAATAACTAAAACTAATCTTACCTCGCACAGGAAACAACAAACAACAATCACACAACAAACTAAAACGAATCCAAAAAATAAAAAAATAAACAATAAAAAAATACAAAAATATAAACAAAAACAATAAAACAATACAAAAATATAAACAAAAACAATAAAACAATACAAAAATATAAACAAAAACAATAAAACAATACAAAAATATAAACAAAAACAATAAAACAATACAAAAATATAAACAAAAACAATAAAACAATACAAAAATATAAACAAAAACAATAAAACAATACAAAAATATAAACAAAAACAATAAAACAATACAAAAATATAAACAAAACATTAAAAAAAACATTTAAAAAACACAAAACAAACTCACTTATCGTTGTAAAGACTGGCACCCCCGATGACCCGTAAACTTTTGAGGAAATTGAGCGAGCGGAGGGCGTTCGAGCTGAAGACCCGGATGTAGTCGGTCACCACCTCGATCTTCCCGAGACTCGCGTTCAGCTCTTTGGCGATGGCTTTGCCGCCCGTGATGCTGTGGGCGGGGAGATCGGTGAGGGCGGGAGGGCGGGAGGGCGGGAGGGAGGGAGGGAGGGAGGGAGGGAGGGAGGGAGGGAGGGAGGGAGGGAGGGAGGGAGGGAGGGAGGGAGGGAGGGAGGGCGGGAGGGAGGGCGGGAGGGCGGGAGGGAGGGAGGGAGGGAGGGAGGGAGGGAGGGAGGGAGGGAGGGAGGGAG
>NC_061842.1:24728738-24733738 GCF_019202785.1 Penaeus chinensis | reverse complement strand
AATATTCAAATGTTGGTGCGTTTCATGTGTTCAAAATGTTCGTTAGAGTTTCAAATGTTTCGTGTATTCAGATGTTCAAAATGTTTGTTGGACTTTCAAATGCTAGTGTGTTCAGAATGTTCTAAATGTTCATTGGTATTTCAAATGTTGGTTTTTTTTTGTGTGTGTTTTTCGTTATTTGGTTATCTAGTAATTAACCCATTCGCCCTCTTGGGCAAGAATACATGCCATGCCCACTGTAATACAAGTTGATTTATTGTATTTACATATTGATGGCTCTACAAGTTATATATCACCAAATAGCCAGTTATTAGGACTACCTATCTCACCTGTTTACTTTATTCTTTCACTTTAAGAAAGGGTCTTTTGTATCATTTCGTTGTCTAAAATATTTTAATGACAATTTAATAATCATAACATGAAAAACAATAATAGCAGTATCGATAGCAATGGTATTAATAAGAGAAACACATTTTTCCGCCAATTCTAGCAATTGGGAAATCAGGATCGGTAACTAGGGTCCACTGATACACTCCTTGCCGGCTGAGCACATATGGAGCCATCTACATGTAACAAAATTCACCAAAAACTACAGGGGGAAGAACATAAATCCGGGGCGATTGGGTTAAATGTTATATGATTTGTAATCCTTTGGGGTCAAGAGTTTCAGAAGTTATTGTTTATGTATATATATCTAACGCTTATAAAATATATTTTCGAATCTGATAATTTCAAAAGCTACAAGAATTCCCCCTAGTTCATCGTTCACATCTCGAGCTTTACATCTTAACCATCTAACATCATCAATACTTTGAGTTTAACGATCCTTTATACCCTAATATATGAAAAAAATAATATACCATGAACTTTTATATTAGTGACGAGTGACAGATCGCAAGGGATACTTATTTATTTGTGTTACTTACCACGCTGACAGTGTGTGCTATCCCAACACCGTCGTAGGTTGTTTCGCTCGGGGCAGCTCTCGTCACACAGTGGATATAGGTATTCATTGTTATTCTGTGTGGATACAATGGTGCATCAAAATGGGTGTATGTATCACTTTCTACAGCTCTTCATAGGTATATAGATGAGCGAACATACATATAAGCATGGATATACTAACTTACACGCTCTCTCTCTGTCCCAACCCCTCTCTCTCTCCTTATCTCTCTCCTTCTCTCTCTCTCTCCTTTCTTTCTCTCTCTCTCTCTCTCTCTCTCTCTCTCTCTCTCTCTCTCTCTCTCTCTCTCTCTCTCTCTCTCTCTCTCTCTCTCTCTCTCACACACACACACACACACACACACACACACACACACACACACACACACACACACACACACACACTGGACGCATCTACACCTACACCAAAATTCACACCCATCCCTCTCCCTACATAACCCAACAGCCACACGCTCACCCCCCCTTCCTCCCAACCTTCTCCCTTCCCCGCCCACCTTGAAGATGTTCTCCGCTCCAAGCCCTGTGATCAGCGACCAGTCGACGGTGTGGACGTAGCACAGGTGGAAGTTATTCTGTATCCTGACGCTTCCCTTGAGGATCCTCGTGAGGGAGTACAGGCCGATGACCTGAAGGAGTTGAAAAAAAAAAAATGCATGTGTATATATTTGTATTTATGTGTGTGTGCGTGTGTGTGTGTGTGTGTGTGTGTGTGTGTGTGTGTGTGTGTGTGTGTGTGTGTGTGTGTGTGTGTGTGTGTGTGTGTGTGTGTATAACACATTTAGGAGTTAAAGGAAATGTATGTGTATATGTATATATATATATATATATATATATATATATATATATATATATATATATATGTATGCATATATGTATACATCTATATGTATATGTATATATGTATATGTATGTATATGTATATATGTATATGTATTTGTGTGTATATATATATATGTATATATACATATATACAGTAAGTATTACCTCTATACCACAACTAATACTGTTATTACTTATATTACTACTGATGCTGATGCTCCTACTACTACTACTACTACTACTACTACTACTACTACTACTACTACTACTACTACCACCACTACCACTACTCATATCAGTACCACCACTACTACCACCTCCGTTGCCCTCGGACTTTAAACCAACGTAAACTTCCTCCCATCTTCGGCCCCATTGCGCCTACCCTCTGCACCGCCGAACACTCCAAGAATTCTCATTATACCAAGTAAACACGCAAGCTTCCAATCATTATCTCTGGAGGGAATTTAAGGGTTTGGGGGTCAGTGTTTTTGTCCTTTATGACTGCAGCTGTAAGAATAATAATACTAATAACGACAACAACTTCGACTACTGTTGCTACTACTATTACTATTACTACTACTACTACTACAGCTACTATTACTACTACTACTGCAACTACTAATATTACCACTTCTGCTGCTGCTGCTTCTGCTGCTGCTGCTGCTGCTGCTGCTGCTGCTGCTGCTGCTGCTACTGCTACTACTGCTGCTACTACTACTACTACAACTACTACTACCACCACTATTACTACAGCTACCCCTAATTCAATATCTACTACGACTACTTCAAAAAGGTATCCAATCCTTTCCTCACACTGCACACACCCTCACACATCACCTATAACACATATAAACCTACATTTCGTCCAACACACACACACACAGAAACCGCCACCCATTAAAAACACTCTCATTTTATCCTCATTAAAACTTAAAAAAAAAAAAAAAAAAAACTGACATAGAATTGTCTTCGGTTTCATCACAGTCCTCACTCATAACCCCATTCCCTTTCCTCATGTCATTTCTCAAAGAATTCTCATCTTGCCTGCCGAGCGCGCTTTATGCTATCCGCAAATATCCGCAAATATGAATTCGTCTTCTTGGTGGGATCTCGAAATATGGCAAAATTACGGATTTCTATTTTTCTTTAAATGCTTTACTGCTTTTAATTCTATTATCATATCTATTGTTACTAATTTCTGTCGTTGTTATTGTTTGTAATACATAATCTTTTCTACTGCTACTAATTTCTATATTTTTTTTCTAATTATTTCTATCGCTACTGATTTATATCGTCGCTGTTTTTCTAATAGAATTATCATGTCTGTTCCTATTAATTTCTATAATTACTTTGGTTTCTAATACGATTAATATTTCTATTGCTATTAATTTCAACCGCTGTTATTGTTTCTAAAAACTGTTATTATTTCTGTTGCTACTAATCTATATCTGTGCTAGTACTTCTAAAACGATTTTTAAAATTCTATTGCTACTAACTTCTGTCGTTCCTATTATTGCTATTTTTAACTAGTGCGACCGAACCATGAACTACTTTCTTGAACCACAAAAGGCACCTAATTATCTTCTCCTACAAACCATTAACTCTACAAACATTTACTCTCCTTATAACAAAATTATTTTTTTTCTACTCCTACATCTACAGTTACTGCCACTGCACTAACACTCGCTTGCACTGCCATCATTATGCCTACAACAACACACACCGCTACTTGTATTATTTCAGCGACAGTCATTACTACTATTACTGTTAATATTCATTACTACTATTACTGTTAAGTCATTACTACTATTACTGTTAAGTCATTACTACTATTACTGTTAAGTCATTACTACTATTACTGTTAAGTCATTACTACTATTACTGTTAATATTCATCACTACTATTACTGTTAAGTCGTTACTACTATTACTGTTAAGTCATTACTACTATTACTGTTAAGTCATTACTACTATTACTGTTAAGTCATTACTACTATTACTGTTAAGTCATTACTACTATTACTGTTAAGTCGTTACTACTATTACTGTTAAGTAATTACTACTATTACTGTTAAGTCATTACTACTATTACTGTTAAGTCATTACTACTATTACTGTTAAGTCATTACTACTATTACTGTTAAGTCATTACTACTATTACTGTTAAGTCATTACTACTATTACTGTTAAGTCATTACTACTATTACTGTTAAGTCATTACTACTATTACTGTTAAGTCATTACTACTATTACTGTTAATATTCATACTCGAGCGACAAACACCGGTAATGAAAAGGTCACCCATGCCTAAAACAATAAGACTTCTCTTTCCCTTCTTTAAATTATCAAACTGGTTTTTTTTTTGTTTTTTTTAAACTTGAAACCACAACATATCCGTTTGTATCTTAATATCCCCCAAAACGAGTATTTTTTTTTCATACTCGACGTCCAAAATACCCGTTTTTTTCTTCTTTCCCTATTTAAAACCCTTACTTTCTGCTTCCCTTTGTTTTTTTTAAAACTCCAAAAATCCACTTTTCAGGTACTTGAAAGTTTTTTTAACATTTGCTTACTCCTTAACGTTCCTGTAAACCCGCTTACACCCTTACTAGAGCTTCCTCGTATTCACTACCCGCAATACCCGCTTCCTCAGCCCCCCCCCCCTCCTCCTAAAATACCCTCTCCCTCATCCCCCCCCCCACCCCACAAATAAAAATAGTTCCCTTTACTCACCGTAATAAAAAATTAATTAAAAAAAAAAAAAAAAAAAAAAAAAATATATATATATATATATATATATAAAGCTTCCTTTCCTCACCTCCAGATCATTCACGCCGTAGACAATAAGGGCGTAACCCTGATGCCTGACGCTGCCCCGGATGACGCTCAGGTTGGGGAAGAGCTGACCCAGGGACCTCAGGCCTCTCACCCGGTACACCAGCAGGAACTCGGTGATCTCGACAAGCTCAGGGAAGGACCAGTTCTTCCAGTCCTCTTCGGTTGCCTGGCGGGGGATGAGGGAGGGAGATGAGGGAGGGTGATGACGGAGGGAGATGACGGAGGGAGATGAAGGAGGGAGATGACGGAGGGGGATGAAGGAGGGGGATGAGGGAGGGAGATGAAGGAGGGAGATGAGGGAGGGAGGGAGATGAATGAGGGAGATGAAGGAGAGAGATGAAGGGGGGGATGAGGGAGGGAGGGAGAGAGATGAGGGAGTTG
>NC_061842.1:24711238-24718738 GCF_019202785.1 Penaeus chinensis | reverse complement strand
GATGGTGATGTGGTAGTGATGGTGATGTGGTAGTGATGGTGATGTGGTAGTGATGGTGGTGTGGTGGTGATGATGGGTCGGCGGCAACGTCTTTGATCAACATCAACAGTAAGAAACTAAATTCTAAATACACCACCTGGAACATTACTCTCAACAAAAAAAACACCCAATTTTCCACTTCCTACTCACACCAGGCTGCTCTCAACCGTTGAACTATCCGTAAATCTCAAATTGGAAACCCATTTCGGAAATCATACATAATTTTCAGCACAAGGCGCTAAAACACAACACAAACATACCGAGATCTAAACAGCACAGGGTTTCGAGACATCAGTGAAGCTTCAAGTCTGCATATTGAACCACCAACTCGCGTTAAATAGGTTTGAATAACGAAGCAAGACGGTGTTTTCTTGGTGCCATATTGATATTAGACTAATGTTGTTGTTTTTTTTCTATAGACATATTTCGATGTTAAAGTGGAATCTTGACTTTATCCGTGTTTTATCATTCTGGTGTAAAATTTGATGTATATATGAACTTATTGGGGGGGTCATGAAAATAAATTTCGATGATCAAGTTGTAAGTAGTGAAGTGTGGTGTATTGGAGTGATCTGCGTAAGGAAAAACTCTCAGTAAATTGAAAAACAAATATATTTAATTTTGGTGCTATATATTTTTTTCACAATACCAATAACCTCTCTTATTTCGTGAACTTTCAGTAACTCTACTGAACTATCCAGCGATCCTACGCCTCGTTGAAGTTAGACGTCATCTAATCAATGTCTACGAAAAAAATAATATGAATGACTTTATTGCACTCGTTACATACTATATTAAATCCTTGTTCAATAGGTATTATCTTTGGTTAACCATTTTTTTTTTTTTTTTTTTTTTTTTTTTTTTTTTTTTTACATTTTGACGATATGTGTGATATATCCATCGGGCATGATTTCCAAAAGAGAGAAAAGAATCGCATTTCATAATTCATGTTACCGTGCTAAGGACTAGTATGGGACAGTGTTGTCATGTTGAGTGCGGATATAAGACAACATTGCTGTGTCATTCACTGAAAAGTTATGCCTCTCTACTTCTACCAGTGTTAGACATCATGCAAATAACACTGGAGTTTCCCGAACCTTTAAAGGTATATGCGGTTAAATTGGTTACATGCGGTTGTTTTTTTGTTTATTTTTTGTTAAAATTGCAAGAGGTCTAACCCCACGAATACTTATACACATGGATATAAACATAAACGCATATATGTCTGTCTGTTAAGCTATCTCTATATCTGCCTATCTATATATACACATATGAATATGCCTTTATTTTTGTGTATACGGATGTTTGTGTCTCGATATTTTAACAAACCGTCAAATGTCTACTGTGCTGGATTCTCCATCATACTTTGATAAGAATTGTGTCGTATAACTATATTTGATACTCACAGTAGAATAATCAGTAAATGACAAAAGTGATATATGATTATTTCATTCGTGTCAAATATTGAAGAATACAGAAAGTATGTTATTCTTCCACGCTCAAGAATGAAATGTCACTATTTTTGCAACATTCAGTATACGTATTATAAAACACCAAAAATGTTAGAGCAATACAAAGGATTCGATAATCGAACGAGAATGTTATGAATAGTGAAAAAGATTGGAGAAAACGATCTTCCTTTTTCTACCGATGAAAATTTTAGTTACGAGGTCCCGGAAAATTCAAATCGTGCGCTGTATTATTACTGTTATGAATTATATTAATACTATGTCGCCATGACAAAAGCTACATATAGCTTATGCATTTCCAGGCAGGTTAACAGTTTGACCTCAATCCAATCCCGCAATGGATGAAAATGACCTGAGTATCAGTATATTAACTGTGTTGGTTCATACCTTGCATCATCAGATATCCAGTGTCCTTTGGTGGTTGTTTCTACAGATACAATTTGCCGTTGCCGTAGCCGACCTGTGGTGTGCCAGGACGCACGGAAGGTTCCTCGATGTCACCCTGGTGTGCAGGGGCGGCGCCCTCCTGTGCCATCGCGTGGTCGTGGCAGCTGCTTTTCCCCTTCTTGCCGCAGAGTTGCGAGGGGCGCACTCCGTCATAAGCTTGTCTGACGTTCCTCTCCAGCAGGTGTACTTAGTGCTGCAGGTCATGTACCGCCAGTCGTTCTCCTTTCCGTATGCGGATCTGCCCGGATTCCTCTCCGCCGATGCGGCGTCGATCCTCCTCGGTACGCGGTCAACCGCGTTGTCCTTCCTCAAGCGGAAGGTTCCATTCTCCGGGCTCTGCTGAGCCGTCCTGCGGATGCTCCACTTCGCCAGCATGCAACAGAGACGTTTTCTAGTCCACGTCTGCAGGAGAGTATTGTCACGTCTTCAACTTTGTTGTGGAGGTTGGTGGAAGAGTTCAGAAGCTTTTGAAGAACACCAAATGTTTGAGGAGCATCTGTTTACAATGCAACAGCAGTGATGATAATTTTATAACTAGTACAAAACAATAAAACATATAATTTAAACTTGTTTCTAAATCTGCGTCGTAGCCATCCCAGCCCCTCTCAGTCACTAAATTTAGAAATCAAAAGAATAACTAAGGAAGATCAAGGAATATCCTTTGACTACCGCCCTTTTGTATAACTGGGCGGTTGCTTCATTTCATTCAGAGGCCTCGCTGAGTTTTATCGTTGCGTAAGATGCATTATGTCAACGCATCAAAAGTTTCCTTCAGTATATGTATACAATATGTACATAAGTATGTATACACACACACACACACACACACATATATATATATATATATAGTGTGTGTGTGTGTGTGTGTTGATGGACAGAAAATAGCATAAATATATGCTTAGGTAAAGAGAAGGAGAGAAATGAAACACAATACAACGGATGAATGTTTAATTTCATTTTTTTAATCGGATCTAACTGTAACTTTTTATAGAAATGAACATGACAAAGTGATTGTATATGAGCAAAATCAAGCAGCGTGTAAATTTTGACCAACAATTCTACTCATAAGGTACTGTAAAATAACACCTCATAAATCTTTTTACCTCCCACCATAAAATATTACGATTGTCAACAAACTTACATTTCCGAGTGAATATTACGAGTTCGATGCTTGAAAAAAATCTAAATGTAGTAAGAACATAAATGGAAATGAATATCTTCACAGTGTAAGACATGTATTTGACCGGTTTCTAGTATACCTTTCTAACGACCGGTTATAAAGATGACCGGTTTCGATTATATGTTTCTAACGTTGATATAATCGAAACCGGTCAAACGCAGCTTTTTTTGTGAAATGATTCATTCTCATTCATATCCTTTCCACATTTCTCAGACACGTACATTTCCATTAGTTTATCAATCGCATGTATACTAAACATTTCGTTCCATATTGACGATATGTGTGAAATGTCCATTAGAAAACCATCGGGCATGATTTCCAAAATAGAGAAAAGAATCACATTTCATAATTCATGTTACCGTGCTAAGGACTAGTATAGGACAGAGTTGTCATATTGACAATAGCATAATAGTACGTATAACTTGGAGGTTATACGTACTGAGAAATGCAATGTTATAAGCGGAATTAAGACCAGTTATGTGCTTCGTTGAGGTTAAGGTTACGATGTTTACAACACTGAAGGAAAACTAAAAATCGACTCACATGATGGATATAAAAGTATTTAATTTTGAATTTCCGCATGTGTGTGAGAATTTATGCAATTTGAGAGTATAACATCCCTATATTATTTTAATCTGTTCCATCGGGCAGGAGAGAACTTGAAATTTATGCATTACGAATACAATTTTTACGCGAAGGTTAGATGTGTGACCGAATTTGTAACTACGTCCCGATTGGCCGACCTGGCTATTTTAAAAGTACCTAGTAATGGTCCCATAATCAGAAAATTGCCTACTTACCTCATAAGCACTAACTGTCCTTGAATCGTTTCAGAGGTAAATTTTACCCTTTCCCATAAGTTGGTCGACCTGACTTAGAGTATATTAATTGACGGAATAACCGTTATTTGGCATCAGTTTACTCTGAGAACAATTTGTGTTAACATTCAGTTTCTGAGAGAACAATTAGCATCATGAGTCAAGTGTGCGTCTTCGGAGGGTACGACGTTGCCGTGGCTGACCTGTGGTGTGCCAGGACGCACGGAAGATTCCTCGATGTCACCCTGGTGTGCAGGGGCGGCGCCCTCCTGTGCCATCGCTTGGTCGTGGCAGCTGCTTCTCCCCTTCTCGCCGCAGAGTTGCGAGGGGCGCACTCCGTCATAAGCTTGGCTGACGTTCCTCTCCAGCAGGTGTACTTAGTGCTGCAGGTCATGTACCACCAATCGTTCTCCTTTCCGCATGCGGATCTGCCCGGATTCCTCGCCGCTCTCCGCCGGTGCGGCGTCGGTCCTCCTCGGTACACCGTCAACCGCATTATCGTTCCTCGAGTGGAAGGTTCCATTCTCCGGGCTCTGCTAAGCCGTCCTGCGGATGCTCTACCTCGTCAGCATGCAAGGGAGACGTTTTCCAGTCTATGTCAGGAGAACTTAGTGACATCATCGAGCGATGAACGCCTTTGTTGTGGGCGCTGGTGGACTCCTTCCGAAGTTATGGCAGAACATCAGCTGTCCGAAGAGCATCTTTTGAAATGCAACAGCAGTGAAAGTGACACCTATGTAAGTAGCACAACGTAGCATTAAAATACCAAATTTATAACAACCAGTGTATTCATTCTCCATACCCGAAAATTCTAAATATCCACCTTGGTCAAACATATGAATGATGTGAAACGTTGCTTTGCTATCCAGTCTCTACATTTGACCTTACCCCAAACTAAGTCATAATGAGGCGCCAAGTGCACGGCTTACATCATAAAGATCTACTGGGAGCCTTGGAAGATCCCTTGCCTGGCGCTCCTTTGTGTCATCGCTCGGTGTGGGCGGCTGCTTCTCGTCTTTCCTTATGAGGAGCTCGGTGTGGATTATCTTTACTATAGGAGGTATCAAAGCGCCGGCTTCTTATCTGTCCAACATACAGACACACAGGATTCGATCAAAATCGGTACATCGTCAACAACCGCTCAATCATAATTGGCAATATGCCTGCCTATTGCACCTGTCTCTCTATAAATAGCAACCCAACCATAGTAAGAAATTAAATCGAACGCAAACAAATACACGGTATTATATATTTTGTTTTCATTGGTCTATCCATCTATTTATGAATACGTGTTTAACAGGATATAATCAGAGTGTGCACAAGAGAACGAAAGTATATGTCTGTGATGTCGATATTCAAATAGATAGCATGATATATATATAAATGGGTAGAATAAATATATTGGCAGATAGAGAATATGGAGGAGTTAGATATGAGAAGATAAATAGAGAGATACAGAGACAAAGGTATACTCCAAAAAAATGACAGAAAGAAAGCGATGATACATTAATAGATATATTTGTATTTTTACTCATTTCTATTGAATTTCTATTTATAAATACGTGTTTAACATGATATAATCAGTGTTCACAAGATAACGCAATAATATGTCTGTGATGTCGACATTCAAAAGAGATAGCATGATATATATATAAATGGACTGAAAAAATATGTTGGCAGATAGAGAATATGGAGGAGCTAGATGTGAGAAGATAAACAGAGAGAGACAGAGACAACGGTATATTCCAAAGATTGACAAAGAAATTTTAATTGAATTTCTGCCCTGAATCGCCATTTCCCCTCTGTACCCCAGAGTATCTATCAACACAAATCTATTTGACGAAGAAATTGTATCTACCATTCCTACTATCAATACTGTTAGCGTTATATATGTAACAATAAATATAACTGCTTGTAACTGCACATTTTTCAAATAAGAAAAGGATAAAAAAGAAGGCACTATTTTTTTTCATTCAGTCTGATACTGAAAGAGAGAAACTTACAAATTAATTTCCTTAAAGACGCTTACAGGCGTCCATTGGGAGATAAATAGTCCGGTGACATCACAACGGCCGCCTCCTCTGACCTCGTAAGAATTCAATTAGATATTTTTCTTATTCATGTTCCCCCCCCCCCCCTTGCTCTCCAGCCTCCTTTCCTTTCTCTTTTTTTTTTTTTTTTTACCCTTCTCTCTTCCTCTTTTCGTCTTTTTCTCTCATCCATTCTCTCTCTCTCTCTCTCTCTCTCTCTCTCTCTCTCTCTCTCTCTCTCTCTCTCTCTCTCTCTCTCTCTCTCTTTCTCTCTTTCTCGCCCTTTCTTCTCTTCTCCTTCCTTTTTCCTCTCTCCCTTTCCTCTCCTCCTCCACCCTTCTCTCTCTCTGTATCTTCCTCTCTCCCCTTTCCCTTTTCTCTTCCTTTCTTTCCATTCCTTCTTTCCTCAACTTCCCGTCACCTCATCTTCTTACCCTTGCTTCCCCCCGTCTCCGTCACCCATTCCACTGTTATTCCACTCTTCCCTCCTCCCCCACCTTTCCCCTCCCAGTTCTGCCTTCTCCCTTCTCCCTTCCATCACTTCCTGTCTCTCTAAACCCACACATTCATTCCGTCCTCTCCTCCTCCTCCTTCTCCCCTTCTCCCTTACCCCACACACACATCCTGTTTCTCCTCCTCCTCCTCCTCCTCCCTCTTCCTCATCTCCCTTACCTTCCCCAAACACGTCCTCTTTCTCCTCCACCTCCTCCTTTCTCTTCCTCACCTTCCTTACCTTCCCCAAACATCTACTCTTTCTCCTCCTCCTCCTCCTCCCTCTTCCTCCCTTCCTTACCTTCCCCAAACACATCCTCATTCTCCTCCCTCTTCCTCTCCTCCCCTACCTTCCCCAAACACCTCCTTCTCCCTCTTCCTCTCCTCCCTTACCTTCCTCAAACACGTCCTCTTTCTCCTACTCCCATCTCCTACCCCTCTCCCTCCTCCTCCCTCATTCTTCTTCCTTCTCCCATCCTCTCCCACCCAAGGCCCCTCTCCCTCCCCTCATCTCTATATCCTCTCGCATTCGCAGGCTGAGCGATGCTTGGGGGGGGGGGGGGGGGGGGGGTAAGGAGGGGGAGGACGAGAAGGCAAGGAGGGGGAGGAGGGGAGGCAGAGGGCAAGGAGGGGGAGGAGGAGGGGGAGGCAGAGGGCAAGGAGGGGGAGGAGGAGGGGAGGCAGAGGGTAAGGAGGGATGATTAACGACGTAAGACTTTCAAAACAACTCACTTTTCCCTCTCCCTCTCCCTCTCCCTCCCCCCCCAACCTCCCCTTCGGCGTAAATGGGGGAATAGGGGATAAGTGAGAGTAAAAGGGAGGGGGGGGGGGGGCGCAGGGGGAGAAACAGAAGAAACGAGACACAATAAGAGAAGAAAATTAATAAAGGAAAAGATCGATAAAAGTTGTTCTATGACGATATGCGTTCGATAAAAGACTGATTTAATGAGAAAAGCGTTGAATAAAAGATATAATTATAGAGAAACGTTCGTTAAAAAAATGTAAAAAAGAAAAGACAAATGAGA
>NC_061842.1:24708684-24711138 GCF_019202785.1 Penaeus chinensis | reverse complement strand
CCTCCCTTCCATAGATTACCGTAAAGATCTCGCCACTCATCCGTTAGCTACACAGGGGAGTGGTGATTAAAGTTTTAATTGACCGACAAGAGAGGAAAAATCCGACATTTATCACCATCATGTGTTTATTAAAGTCAGCACGCACTTTGCATTTAATTCAGATGAATACGTAGTAACTAGGTCCTGTGATATTAGAAAATAAACATTCATAACCTGTCTGGTGCCATTTCTGCAATGGCTGGCTCTCACGCAAGTGCGAAAATATTAAAGGGAAGGTATAAGGCTGACTAATGTTTTGTATGTGAACGTTAGTATCTTCATTTTGAGTATCTTTTATTTGTGCATCTCTCTCTCTCTCTTTTCCTCGCCATCCTCCCCTCTCTCTCCTTCTCGTCTCCTCTTCTCTCTATCTCGGCTCTTTTGTCCTCTCTAACTCCTCTCTTTCTCTCTCTTTCTCTTTTCCTCTCTCTCTCTCTCCTCCATCCCCCTCTCTCTCTCTCTCTCTCTCTCTCTCTCTCTCTCTCCTCTCTCTCTCTCTCTCTCTCTCTCTCTCTCTCTCTCCCCTCCCTCTCTCTCCTCCTCACTCTCTCTCTCTCTCTCTCTCTCTCTCTCTCTCTCTCTCTCTCTCTCTCTCTCTGTCTCTCTTTCTCTCTCTCTGTATGTATGTATATATGTGTATATATACATATCATATGAATAATTTAGTGTATGTATTCTTGTTATCTTGTCTTCTCTCTCGAGCGAGTATTAATAAATATGCAGTTAATTATCAAGACAGATCTCTTCCTTTCTAACTGATGGCAATTTGAGAAGTGAGTTTCATCATTTTATATCGCCTGTGTAACTATAATTGAGGAGCAAATGAGTCATGCACTGTCAATGTTTTTTTTTTATTTTTTTTTATTACCATTATTATTGGTTATTATTGTTATGGTTGTGATTTTGTTTTGTGTGTGTGTTGTTGTTGGTGTTCAGATTTTTATTTTTTATTATGATCATAATTATTTGATGCCATTTTTTTTTTTTTTTTTGGTCATAATTATTAATATTGTTGTTGTTTTTGTTGATGCTGTTATTATTTTCATCACCATCATCATCGTCGTTATTTTTTATTATTATTATTATTATTAATGTTATATTATCATTCTTGTTACGGTTGCTATTATTGTTATTATTATTATTTTATATTTTATTATATCCATTATTATCATTATTATTATTATTATTATTATAGATTTATAACTGTACGCAGCGTAATGGGAAAACGGTGGCTGGCCTTTGAATTACACTTGTTAATAAAATCAATGAACAAGTTACACCCACCCATACCCTGAAGGAGAAGGCGTGGGGGGGGGGGGCGTAAGGGCTGACTCCTTATACGATCCTCTTTTTAGCTCAGGGACCCGCTCTGACCCCGTTATTCATCTGCTGTTCATGTGCTTCCAAAAGAGAGTCATCATTTGTTCACTCGCCCTCCCTTCCACTCCTCCCTTCTACTCCTCCTACTCCTCCTACTCCTCCTTTCCACTCCCCTCTCCCACCCTCCCATCCACCCCTCCCTTGCGCTCCCCTCTCCCAGCCCTCCCTCTCACCCCTCCCATCCACCCCTCCCTCCTACTCCTCCTTTCCACTCCCCTCTCCCACTCTCCCATCCACCCCTCCCTTGCGCTCCCCTCTCCCACCCTCCCATCCACCCCTCCCTTCCGCTGCTCCCTCCCGGCCCTCCCATCCACCCCTCCCTGCTACTCCTCCTTTCCACTCCCCTCTCCCACCCTCCCATCCACCCCCCCCGCCTTGCGCTGCTCCCTCCCACCCCTCCCTCTTACCCCTCCCTCTCACCCCCCCCTCTCACCCCTCCCTCCCTTTCCCCTCGTTGAAGTTCGGAAATTGGTGGATTAGGAACACCGGATTACACTTAATGACAGGTTGTGGTTGTTATTGCTCTCCATAAATCCGTCTGGGTTATCGGGCTTGTTTATGTCGCCTTGTAGATTTATGGGGATTTTTAAATTGTTATTTTGTATGATTATTGTTGTTGTTGCTTTTTGCGTTCTTTCCGTTTTGTTTTTTTTATTTATATATATATATTTTTTTTTTTGCGGTTTTATGATATATATGGTCTTTTAATTTGTTATTTTTTTCATTTTTTGTGAATATATTTTCTACCCATCGCCTTTTTTTCTTTCTTTCTTTCTTTTAAAGCCAGTCCATCTTCATTTTTAGATAATGACAATATTCGAAAGCCATTTTGCCTCTACGAATCGGAGTGATAATCGCCCACATCCACATCGATTTTTGGGGTAATTAAGAATTCAACGATGATGGATGGCTCAAATCAAGAGGTTTATTTTTTTTTCAAATTAAGGCCTATGAGATATATCGGAGGCCTATCATCCTGTATTATGATAATCCACCTTCATTTCGGGGGGGGAGGGGGGGATGGTGAAAGGTGAG
>NC_061842.1:24688702-24703584 GCF_019202785.1 Penaeus chinensis | reverse complement strand
TGACAGAAGCTTCTCTCTCTTTCTCTCTCTCTCTCTCCTCTCTCTCTCTCATCTCTCTCTCTCTCTCTCTTCTCTCTCTCTATCTCTCTCTCTCTCTCTCTCCACCTCTCTCTTCTCTCTCTCTACTCTCTCTCGCTCGCTTCTTCTCTCTCTGTCTCTCTCTCTTCTCTCTCCACCTCTCTTCTCTCTCCACCTCTCTCTCCCTCTCCACCTCTCTCTCTCTCTTTTCTCGCTCTCTCTCTCTCTCTCTTCTCTCTCTCCTCTCTCGATCTCTTCTCTCTCTCTTCTCTCCTTACTATCTTCTCTCTCTCTATCCCCAAGTACCCTCCTTGTCCTCCCTCTCTCTTCTAACTTTCCCCCTCCTAACATATCCTCTCTCTCCTCTCTCACTCTCTCGTCCCTCCACCCACTCCCCCTCCCTTTCTCCCCCTCCCTTTTCCTCAATCTTATTCACTCAGTCATTCACCCACTCATCCAATCACTCAATCACTTTGTCTCCTTCTGTTTTCACATCATTATTTTTTCTTTCCATGGGCGACCTGCCTAGATTAACTTCTTTGTCAGGAGGTTCGTGACAGAATGGTAAATCCCCGTCGAGTGTCAGAAGCCGTTGCAAATTGACACTTTAGGAACACTGGGGGGTTGCAGAGCGCTGGGGGAAGTTATTCTCATTGCACTCTCTTGTAAAAGTGCATTGTCATATCACTCTGCCCTCGCTCGCACCCTTTTCAATTGGTGATCGAGTCGAGAGCGAGGTGCCTGTGTGCTTCATGACTCTTTGTTGTTGTTGATATTGCTGTTGTCGTTGTTTCGTGTCTAGACTGACGTATTGAAGAGGATGAAACTACTCTCTTAAACACATACACACACGTTCGACCTTAATTTACGACGCGAGTTAACGTGTGCCAGATGGCGGAGCCGTAGCAGAAACACCTGAGGAAACGGACGCAACCAGTAACATGTGTACGAGGATGAAATACGAGTCAAATGCAGCAATAAAGGAAAACAATAATTCGGTTAATGTTGTGGCTGTAGTCCCCTTCGTCTGAGAAAATATTCCAGAACTTGAGTAGTCAGAATTGACAAGGAGAAACCGCTTCCGGGATGGGGAACGCGATGTTGACAGGGGAATTTGGCGGTGGATGGAATATTAAGGGTTGTTGGTGGATGGATAACAAGGGTGAATTTTTGGTCGGTGGATGACAAGGGTTGGGTTGTTGGTGGAGGGGTAACAAGGGTGAATTTTCGGTGGGTGGATCACAAGGGTTGGATTGTCGGTGGATGGATGACAAGGGTGAATTTTCGGTCGGTGGGTGGATGGTCGGTGGATGGGTGACAAGGGTTGGATTGTCGGTGAATTGATGACAAGGGTGAATTTTCGGTGGGTGGATGACAAGGGTTGGATCGTCGTTGTGGCTTTAAATGACAAATCAGGGCGCTTTTAGACAATGAGTTGCCGGTGGATGTTAATCAAGAGGAGGATTAGGGAGGCAGGTGGACTCACTCTCCGGTCAATCCCACGGAATGGCCGGAGGGATTAGGGGATTTTGACGTCCACTGTCGGAGCCCCGGTTGACGAGGCGGACGCATGGGGGCTTCGGGAAAGGAAAGGGGGGTAAGGGGTAAGGGCTAAGGGAGATGCGATACGTTGATTTGATGATGAATAAGTTGCAGTGATGTCCGTTGGGTGGAGAGAAAAAAATAATAGTGAATGGCCGGTGCAAGTACAGGTCGAGATGTTGGTACTTCTTCAGATTGATACAAGGGAGGTAAATCTCCAAAGAAAAAAACATCCTGATCATATATCATACGTTTAAAATTCATATGGCCCAAAGAAGTAAAACAGCGTTATAATAGACACCCTTTTCACACCCTCCTCAGTGTGAAGGAAGTCCGTCCTTGCGCTAGTTTCGATTTCTGGACACTCTTGCACAACCTTCCTTAAGTGCAGGCTACATTAAGAATGCCACGGGGCCGGGCGAGTGTAGGCCATAAGAGTGACGCATGTAGAGAGTGACAAGTCCCGGACGAGTGCAGGTCATAGCAAGAGTGACACGGCCCGGACCACATCAAGAGTGTCACGGGGCTGGGCGAGTGCAGGCCATGTTAAGAGTGACGCATGTAAAGAGTGACACGTCCCGGACCACATCAAGAGTGTCACGGGGCTGGGCGAGTGCAGGCCACATCAAGAGTGACACTTCCCGGAGAGTGAAGGCCACATCAAGAGTGACACTTCCCGGACGAGTGCAGGCCTTATCACGAGTGCCACGGGCCAGGAACAGCATTTCCCCCCACCTCGTGTGTCAAGACCATGAAGCGCATATCAGCTGCCAGTGCTGCTCTTTCGGGAATAAGGTGGAGAATGTTCGGTATTCGAGTTCACGGATTTTGCAGTCTCTCTCTCTCTCTCTCTCTCTCTCTCTCTCTCTCTCTCTCTCTCTCTCTCTCTCTCTCTCTCTCTCTCTCTCTCTCTCTCTCTCTCTCTCTCTCTCGCTCGCTCTCTCGCTCTCTCTCTCTCGCTCTCGCTCTCTCTCTCTCTCTCTCTCTCTCTCTCTCTCTCTCTCTCTCTCTCTCTCTCTCGCTCTCCTCTCTCTCTCTCTCTCTCTCTCTCTTCCCTCCCTCCCTCCCTCCCTCTCTCGCCTCCCCCCCCCCCCCCCCCCCCCCCCCCCTCTCTCTCTCTCCTCTCTCTCTCTCTCTCCTCTCTCTCCTCTCCTCTCTCTCTCTCTCTCTCTCTCTCTCTCTCTCTCTCTCTTTTTCTTGTATCGGTTCCTTTTATGTATATATTTTAGAAGTTCGAGTGAAGCTTTGATGTTCAGGTAATGAAGAAAATATGATATATAGGGTGATTTGTATTAAAATTCTGACATTGCATGTCTTGAATCGAATTGGCAATAATAGTAAAGGTCTTATTAATAAAAATAGTGATGATTATAATGATGATGATAATAATAATACTAATAATGATGATGATTATAATGATGATAATACTACTACTAATATGATGATGATGATAATGATAGCAATATTTATAATAATGATAACAATGACATCAATGACAGCGGCAAATAGATAAAATGAGGAATTAAATGAGCGTCATTTACATTCAACCTCCAACTATCCCACTTTTAGTTACCATAGCGTGAGCAGAGGTCGGTGTTGCTAGCTCACTTCGCGTTGCAAATTATGGAGCAGGGCGAGAGCAGCCGGTTGTAATAAGATTACATTATAGAAATTCCCTCCGCACCGTCCAATATTTAATCCGGAATTAACCCTATTCGGATATATGAATATCGTGTGGCTTTCGCGTGCGGGATGGGTCGAGGAAGAGTGATCAGCGGAAGATGCTGTTACGCAAATTGGATTTGGTGTCGTTAGGATTTGTTTGCAAGAGGAAGGAGATGCAACTATTCGTGCAACTATTGATTGGAGAGTTGAAGAGTGGACTCTTAACACAGCGGTAGCGTGACCTGTCGTGGTGGTGGTGGCCGCGTGGACTAACTATATATATTTTGGGTTATGGGTTTACTCGGGGAAGGGGAGAAGAAGGGATGGGGTAGAAGGGGAAAAGAAGGGAGGAAGGAAGGAGAGAGAGAGAGGGAGAGGCGGAGAGGGAGAAAAGATAGCGACGGAGAGGGGGTTGGAGGAAGGGTGCGAGGGGAGAAGGAAAGGGGAGGTGAGAGAAGGAGAAGGAAGAGGAGGAGGGTGAGTGAAGAGAGATGAAGAAAGAGAGGGGAAGATGAAGAGGGAAGAAGGAAGATGGGGGAGAGATAGAAAGAGAGTGGGGAAGGAGGGTGAGAGGTAGAGGGAGGAGGGAAGCAAGAAAGAGGTAGAACCAGACAGACAGAGACAAACATTTATCATTGTTTATGTAAGTATCACGTCGTGCGTACAAGTAATACATTTTATTTTTAGTACTTTCCTCTATTTACGACAGAGGAAAAGAGAAAAAAAAAACTAAAATCATCTCTTCACTTTTGTCCAAGAGAGACTTTTAGACAGACAGACGCCGCGAAAAAAAAAAATGATCGAGAATATGTGTAGGTTTTTATATCTTCGTCTAGTGTATGTATTAAGCAAAATTCTCCCCTTCATTATATGTTCGTTTGAGGTTATCGGGTGTCGGCCCTACAGTATATGGTTAAGAACTGGATGGTAATTACTGGGCGGTTACTAGCACGCCCTCATTAACAAGTAGCAGCAGTGATGTATGGGGTCTTGGGTGTAATTTGCGCGTGCGTTGATTATGCTTGTTTGTTTAATGATGATGCTAGGATTAGACGCAAGGATGTTTTTATTAGGTCTTAATTGGAGTTTGATAAGATTCTTGGTGTGCAAAATTGCCTTCGTGGTGTGTGGATTAATTTTGGGAACCATAAGATTGCATTGGGCGGCTTTGTGCGTATACGCCTGCGCGGAGGGCCTCGCACGCAAGGTGTTGCAAGCGACCTCCTCCGGCGTTTAATAGGGAGGTTCCCCTTGGAGGCGCAGCCCAGAAGCCACGGGGGTCGTAAAAGACTTCTCTCGTAAGGCATTAAAAAGTTATTGTTGGTCGCTTGCGCGGAGGCTATTAAGATCATCCGGATTTGGGGCCGAATGAACGCGTAAAAATATATACAACCAGTGCACACGTGCGCTTGAGGATGCTGTCGAATGCAGGCGTACTTG
Organism: Penaeus chinensis; assembly: GCF_019202785.1. Taxonomy (NCBI): domain Eukaryota; kingdom Metazoa; phylum Arthropoda; class Malacostraca; order Decapoda; family Penaeidae; genus Penaeus; species Penaeus chinensis. The sequence goes on along the minus strand of NC_061842.1, from coordinate 24,698,919 downwards.
CGAACGCTTGCACTGATGATTTGCTTTGATCCTTCAATTCTATTATAAATGACTTAATATTCTCTTTCTCTTCTCCTGCTTCTTCTCTTCCCTCCATCTTTTATACGTCTTCTTCGCCCCCTCCTCCTTCTCCTCCTTTCCTCTTCCTATCCTCTACTCCTGCGTCTTCTTCACCACCACTACTTCCTCCTTCTCCTCCTCCTCTTCCTCTTCCTCTTCCTTTTCCTTTTCCTCTTCCTCCCCTTCTTCCTTCTCCTCCGCCCCCGCGTCCTCTTCACCACCACTAGCTCCTCCTCATCCTCATCCACCTCCTCCTTCTCCCCCGCGTCCTCTTCACCTCCTCCTCCTCCTCCTCCTCCTCCTCCGCCCCCGCGTCCTCCTCCTGCTCCTCCTTCAGTAAATTAGTTTTCCATCTCCCTCCTTCGCAACCGATATGCTATGGTGACGTCACGCGGAGCCGCTGTCTTAACCCTCGTAGGCGTCGGGGAGGGATGTCTGCTGTCTGATCGCCAGGACTCGGACGCAGGAAAGAGAGGGAAAGGAGGGTGGGCGATGAAGAGAAGAAAGACGAGAGAGAAAGAGAGGGGGAGGGATGGAGGGAGGTAGAGAGGAGAGAGACAGACTGACAGACTAATGGAGAAACAGATCGTGAGGGAGACAGACAGACTTTTTACTGGTTGTTACTCATATAGATAAAAAAAATTTATGTTTTGTTACAAAGACTAGATATCCGAGGTATACTCTCCTATCCTACATTCATTTTATTTTATTTTTCATTCTTTGGGAATAAATAATTGCACTTGGAGGGAAAGTGAAACCCGCCAAAAAGTCATAAAACATTAAAGGAATTCAGTGTCTATAAATGCTTATCGGACGAACGCCATATACAGCGCCTGTAACATGACCGTGCGGAATCATGAGTGCCGTCGGCTGAGATCCGAATGCTTTGTGTTCTTTATTGCTTGCAGTTGACTCGCATATTGCTTGACTTGCGCTGTTTTATCCATGCATGAGGGCGGCCGTTTTTTTTTCTTCTTTTTTTTTTTTTGGAGAGGGGGGGGGGGTATGATTTAGCTGGCCTGTTGCAGTTCGTTTGTCTCTCTGTGTCTCTTTGTCTTTGTGTTGCTCTTCCTCGTTTTCCCTCTTTTTCTCTCTCTTTATCTTTCTCTTTCTCGCTTTTTTATTTCTCTGTTTTCGCTTTCTCTTTTTTTTTTTTTTTTTTTTTTTTTTTTTTTTACTTCTTCGCCCCCCGCATTTCTCTGTCTTATCCTCTTCCCCCCCCCCTCTTCTTCCTTTCTTCTTCCCCTCTTCATCCTCTCCTCTTCCCCTTTCCTCCCCTTCATCTTCCCCTCTTCTATTCTTCTCTACTACTTATATCCCCCTCTTCTTCCTCTATTTCCCTCTTCTTCTATTTTCCTCTATTTCTATTCCCCTCTTCTTCTATTCTCTACTTCTTCTATTCCCCTCTTCTTCTATTCTCTACTTCTTCTATTCCCCTCTTCTTCTATTCTCTACTTCTTCTATTCCCCTCTTCTTCTATTCTCTACTTCTTCTATTCCCCTCTTCTTCTATTCTCTACTTCTTCTATTCCCCTCTTCTTCTATTCTCTACTTCTTCTATTCCCCTCTTCTTCTATTCTCTACTTCTTCTATTCCCCTCTTCTTCTATTCTCTACTTCTTCTATTCCCCTCTTCTTCTATTCTCTACTTCTTCTATTCCCCTCTTCTTCTATTCTCCTCTACTTCTGTTCCCCTCTTCTTCTATTCTCTACTTCTTCTATTCCCCTCTTCTTCTATTCTCTACTTCTTCTATTCCCCTCTTCTTCTATTCTCTACTTCTTCTATTCCCCTCTTCTTCTATTCTCTACTTCTTCTATTCCCCTCTTCTTCTATTCTCTACTTCTTCTATTCCCCTCTTCTTCTATTCTCTACTTCTTCTATTCCCCTCTTCTTCTATTCTCTACTTCTTCTATTCCCCTCTTCTTCTATTCTCTACTTCTTCTATTCCCCTCTTCTTCTATTCTCTACTTCTTCTATTCCCCTCTTCTTCTATTCTCTACTTCTTCTATTCCCCTCTTCTTCTATTCTCTACTTCTTCTATTCCCCTCTTCTTCTATTCTCTACTTCTTCTATTCCCCTCTTCTTCTATTCTCTACTTCTTCTATTCCCCTCTTCTTCTATTCTCTACTTCTTCTATTCCCCTCTTCTTCTATTCTCTACTTCTTCTATTCCCCTCTTCTTCTATTCTCTACTTCTTCTATTCCCCTCTTCTTCTATTCTCTACTTCTTCTATTCCCCTCTTCTTCTATTCTCTACTTCTTCTATTCCCCTCTTCTTCTATTCTCTACTTCTTCTATTCCCCTCTTCTTCTATTCTCTACTTCTTCTATTCCCCTCTTCTTCTATTCTCCTCTACTTCTGTTCCCCTCTACTTCTGTTCCCCTCTACTTCTGTTCCCCTCTTCTTCTATCCCCTCTTCTTCTTCTATCCCCTCTTCCTTCTTCCCGATACGATCTCCAAACGCGCAGCAGAACGCAAAAAGCGCCGCCAACACCTGCCGCAGCAGCCTCTTCTCTTGTTTCATCGGTAGTAAGGGCGTGTAACCCATCCCATTCCCCTTCCATTTTCTTATCGCCTTCTCTGTCTCTTCCTCTTCGCTTTTTTCTTTAGCTGTCTCTTGTGTTTTGTGGTCTCTGCTTTCCTGTTTGTTTGTTTGTTTGTTTTGTCCCTTCTGAATTTTCACCTCTTCTTTTCTTTATCGAGTCTTCTTCTACTTTTCTTCTTCTATGCCCTTACCTTTCTATTTTTTTTTTTTTTTTTTTTTTTTTTTTTTTTTATACTCCTTTTCTACCTTTCCCTTTACATGTCTCTTCTTTCCTCCTTCCCACTTCCCCCTTTCTCTTTCTCCCCTTCCCCTTCCCCCTCTCATCTGCCTCTTTACTCCTTTCTTCCCCCTTTCTCTCTCCCTCCTTCCCCTTCTTTCTCTTGTTCCCCTTCACTGCTTTCCTACTTCCCCTTTCCCCCTCTCCTCTTTATCTCTTCCAACTTCCCCTCCCCTCCCCTCTCAACCCTTACTTTTCCCCCCTCCCCCCTTACCCACTCCCCCCTCCCCTCCCCTCTCAACCCCTACTTTTCCCCCCTCCCCCCTTACCCACTCCCCCCTCCCCTCTCCCTCTACCCCCAACCCCCTCCCCCCTTCCCTCTACCCCCTTTCCTCTACCCCCAACCCCCTTCCCTATACCCCCATCCCCCTTCCTTCTACCCCCAACCCCCTTCCCTCTACCCCTAACCATCTTCCATCTACCCCAACCCCCTTCCCTATACCCCCATCCCCCTTCCCTCTACCCCCTCCAACCCTTCCCTCTACCCCCTCCAACCCTTCCCTCTACCCCCCTTCCCCCTTCCCTCTACCCCCTCCCCCCCTTTCATCTACCTCCCCCCTTTACCCTCTCCCCCCTTCCTTCTACCCCCCCAACCCCCACTCCTGCAGCGGCACCTGCTCGTAAATACTGACGCGGAGGAAGTGTATGGATTGTACGAGCTGCCTGAGGTCGCGGCTGGTGGGAGAGCGCGCTGAGGGAGGGGCGAGTCAGAGCATCGAGGGCGAGGAAATATCTTTGGGTTTATTTGCTGTGTATTTGTTCGGCGAGTCGGTGGTTGTTTGTGTCTTTTGTTTCGAGTTTGGGGGTGGGTGTTTAGTTATATTTATTTATTTATTTATTTCTGTTGGGGGGATATGTGTGTATATATATCATTCTTTTTTTTCTTTTCTTTTTTTTCCTTTTTTGTGGGATGGGGGGGTACGGATGTTGTATTTCGAATGGGGGGGGGGGGCGTAACTACTGGAGTATGCAAGGTGGCCAAATCAGAGTCAAAATCTTGAACATTACCTAGCAAATAAAATATCTTTTTATTACACCTAAAACTGATCACGAAATAACAATCCTTCTCTGCCAGGTTCGTCGGTCGTGGGGATGCGCTCTGGCCTTTGGGGGGGGGGGGGGTATGTGGGTCGCGGCTCGTCGAAATATGTCGTGGCGGCTGCGGCTGCGGCGGCTGCGGCACCCGTAAGGCGATGGGAGAGGCGCAGGCCGTGTGCACTCTGCAGGTCATCTTCTTTCTCCCGGCGGCGCTGCTGTTGTTGATATGGGGATTGGGGCGGGGGGGGGGGGGTCGGAGAAGAGGTAGAGGAGGAGGGAGGGAGAGGAGGAGGAGGAGGAGGAGGAGGGGGAGGAGGAGGAGGAGGAGGAGGAGGAGGAGGAGGAGGAGGAGGAGGAGGAGGAGGAGGAGGAGGGAGAGGAGGGAGGGGGAGGAGGAGGGAGAGGAGGAGGAGGAGGAGGGAAAGGGGGGAGGAGGGAAGGGGGGGAAGGAAGTGGGGTGTAGTACTTCAGCATCGTTAAAAGGGAGCGGGAAGGGGGGAGGGGTCATGGGATGCGTGAGATGTATGGGTGTTTGGAATATATTGTTTTGTATGACAGATACCGTTGTCATATGATTTGTTGCGACGATGATAATGATTACAGCAGAAATGAATAGGTCAATGAATGAGTGAATATTCAACTGTCAAAGATCACGGCACGGAAAGTCAAAATCAATGGCATATTTATCGATTAACGTCATTCATAGCATGCATTTACTACTGCTCTGAACATGTAGGCCTCTCACATAACTCTCGTAAACAACACTGAAATTATACAGTACGGCGGATGCAAGGGCCATGTCGCTAGTTATTTATCGTTAACGGCGAAATTTCACGGTTTTTACGAACACGGCAAATGGAAGTTTACAATGCGTTGGCGTAATGTTACGAAGGGGTGAAGTTAATTGTAATTAAACTTGGGATTTCGTAAAGGTAACGGTATTGACGGTAGCGTACTTATTCCTTTATGTGATCGTAATGCTATGAACGTATTTGATTTAGTATAATGTTTATAAAGGCTTTTAGGAGAACTGGGAGGGTTCAGGTGGCTGACGTTGATTAACATTTAATTAGTTTCATTGGTCAAGTGCCGCCTGTACAAGCACAATATTATTTACTTATGTAATCTCGCACATGCCTACGTGTATACATGTGTACATGTATACATACTTGCACGTATATACACAAATATATAGATACATGCTGTGAATGTGTGTTTATATTTTTTTCATACTGTTATTTATTTGCATAAAGTTTCACGTTATTTTTTCTATTAACTTAGAGAAGGAGGGAGGGGAGGAAAGGAGGGAGGGGAGGAGAGAAGGAGGAAGGGAAGGAGAGAAGGGGGAAGGGGAGGAGAGGAGGAGAAAGGAGGAAGGGGAGGAGAGGAGGAGGAAGGAGGAAGGGAGGAGAGGAGGAGGAAGGGGAGGAGAGTAGGAGGAAGGAGGAAGGAGAGGAGAGGAGAGGAGGAGGAAGGAGGAAGGGGAGGAGAGGAGGAGGAAGGGGAGGAGAGAAGAAGGAAATGGAGGAAAGGAGGAGGAAGGGGAGGAGAGAAGGAGGAAGGGAAGGAGAAAAGAAGGGAGGGGAGTATAGAAGGAAGGAGGGTGGAGAAGGAGAGAGAGAGAGAGCGACCGAGAAGGAGAGAGAGGAGGAGGAGAGAGGAGGAGGAGGAGGAGGAGGAGGAGGAGGAGGAGGAGGAGGAGGAGGAGGAGGAGGAGGAGGAGGAGGAGAAGAAGAAGAAGAAGAAGATTAAGAAGATTAAGAAGATTAAGAAGAAGAAGAAGAAGAAGAAGAAGAAGAAGAAGAAGAAGAAGAAGAAGAAGAAGAAGAAGAAGAAGAAGAAGAAGAAGAAGAAGAAGAAGAAGAAGAAGAAGAAGAAGAAGAAGAAGAAGGAGGAGTTAATGGCATAGGTGTTTGTTTACACTTCGACGGCTCTCGCAGCGAGGAGATCCTGCTGCCGGCCGGGCGAGGGCGCCGCCCGGGCCTAAGTGAAAGAACTTCCTAATGGCCCGTAGAACCTTCTAGAGGAAAGAGCCTCGAAGTTGAAATAAGGAGGGGGGAGGGGGAGGGAAGGTACTCCCCTGTGTTTACTTCAAAGGGTTTTTTCGGTTCCTTCATTTGTTTGTTGGTTATAAAGGCAGCGAGGCGGGGAGCCCAAACATTATTTTTTGCTGGTTTTCTTTTCCTTTTTTTCTCTCTCCCTTCCCATCCTCCCTACGTCTCTCTCTCTCTCTCTCTCTCTCTCTCTCTCTCTCTCTCTCTCTCTCTCTCTCTCTCTCTCTCTCTCTCTCTCTCTCTCTCTCTCTTCCTTTTTTCCTTTCCCCCCTTAAGGGCTCGATTGGCCACGAGGGAGGCAGCGCCGCGTCAGTAGATGAAGAGGGAAGCTGAATTGGATGGCGAGGTGATGGGGGGGCGTCCTTTGTGAGGGGAATCTGGGATTTGTTTGTGAGCAGCCAGTTTGTTTGGAAAGAGGGGAGTGGGCTGTTTAGTTTGTCCTTTGAGCTGCGGTGGAGCAGAAGTCGTGGAATGTTTTTATTTTATTTTTTATTTTTTTTGATAAAGAAGTGCGTTCTGTATTGTTGATGGACCGGGCGCGTCAGATGCAGCGTCTTCAAAGACAAACAGTAATCGGATAGGATTTCCACTGTATTAAATCTTTTTGGAAATACGTTCGAAGTCAGCGTTTTTCTTTTTTTTTCCCCCCAAGACATGTTCTCACGTCTGTCAGGTTTTGATTTCTGTCTCGCTTTTTGTGTAAAAGGATACAAAGAATCTCCTTATCGATTCAAATTGAATTTAGATTTAAAGGATAACAGTAAATGCACAGTAGATAGGATTAACAATAACCAAAAAAAAAAAAAAAAAAAAAAAAAAAACGACTAAGAGCTACTGATATGCAAATAAGGTAATAAACAATGGAAAGGCGAGTAGAAAGGTTAATTGAACCAAATTGACCAGTTCCTTCTGTTGTCTTTAAATTGTTTGTTTCTTCGCTGACCACCGCGAAGGGCGTCGAGGAGGGGAAGAGGGGGGGGGGGGATTTAATCATTGCTCGAGGGGGGGAGAGGGAGAGGAGGAGAACGAGGACGAGGACGATAACAACGGCGTCTAGAGAGAAGGAAGAGGAAAAATAAGAGTGTGAGAAAAAAAAATGTAATAATGATAATAATAATAATGATAATGATTATAATAGTAATAAGAAAAATGAAAAGAATAGGAGATGGAAGGAGGAGGAAGGTGGGTATATGGGGGGGGGGGGGGATGTTATCATTGCTAGGGGCGGCTGGCATTACGGCTGGCCATCCTGTCCCTGGCTGTGGGAGTTGTTATTATTCGTAATGGGATGAGAGTGCGGCGTAGTTTTGATGGGGAGGAGGATCTGGCCTCTGGTAGAGATGGGGACGCGGATGCGGGAGGAGGATGGTGGGAGGATGGGATTGTAATTTGAGAGGCTGGGGCACGAGAGAGAGAGAGACGGAGCCTGCTCCTTCTGATCCCCTCTTTTTCTTTCGCTTTATGTGTGTGTGTGTGTGTGTATATATATATGTGTGTATATATGTGTGTATATATATGTTTGTATATATATATATATATATATATATATATATATATATGTAATATATATATATTGTGTGTGTGTGTCTGTTTGTGTATATATATATATATATATATATATATATATATATATACACACATGTATACACATATATACGTACGAATATATATATATATATATATATATATATATATATACACATGCATACATACATACATACATACATACATACATACTGTGTGTATATAGGGCTGTATGGTGTCCACCGAGCTTGAATAACAGCCGCTTGTGTGGTGCGAGTTTGAAACAGTACGACTTACCTGCATCTCCCCCCCACCCCCCGCCTCTCTTCCCGGGTCATCAAATCAGTGCGGGTCACGTTAAACAGGCCAGTCATAGACCGCCCCCCCCCCCCACGCCTTTGTGTGAGTGATGAGGGTAATTAAACCCCCCTACCTGACTGATAAATTGGCAGGTGTACGCCAGGGTGGGCCAACCTGCCCACTACCGTCACCCCTGCCGCTCTGCCTCACGCCCACGGGGGATGGCGGGAGACTGGTGGGCGAGGGGGAAGTGGGAGGGGGGGGGGGTCGTTAGGTGTAAAACGGGTGATGGAAAGCGAGGATGCTGTGAAGGAGTAGAGAGGGGGAGGGGATAGGAAGAATGGTTGAATGGAGAGGGAAGGAGAGGTAAGAGGGAAGGAGAGGGAGAGGGAGAGGGAAGGAGAGGGAGAGGGAAGGAGAGGGAGAGGGAAGGAGAGGGAGAGGGAAGGAGAGGGAGAGGTAAGAGGGAAGTAGAGGTAAAAGGGAAGGAGAGGTAAGAGGGAGGAGGGAAGGAGAGGGATGGAGGTCGAGAGAGAGAGAGGATGAGAGGAGAGAGAGGAGGTGAGAGAGGATGAGAGAGACGTGAAGAGATGAGAGAGAGAGAGAGAGAGGAGAGAGAGAGAGAGAGAGAGAGAGAGAGAGAGAGATGAAGGTTGGTAAGTGAGTATCTGTAGTGTGTGTATGTAAGTATTATGTGTGTAAGGAAAGGGATGGGGAATTTCTGTAGAAGAGAAGATAGGTATATGCAAATTATGAGAGATGTAGTTTTTACTTCAGTTTCTGGATGTAATGTATGCTCTTTGTGGCAGGAGAGAGAGGAAGAGGGAGAGGGGGGAGAGAGATAGAGGAAGGGAGAGAGATGGGCAGAGAGAAACAGGAAGAGAGAAGAGAGAAGGAGAGAAAGAGAGGGGGAAGGGAAGCAGATGAGAGGAGAGAGAGAGAGAAAGGAGAGATATAGAGAAAGAAAGAAAGAGGAGAGAGAGAGAGAAGATAGAGAGAGAGTGAGAGAAGAGAAGAAGAGGAGGATTGAGTGAGAGAGTGAGAGAGAGAAGTGAGTGAGGAGAGAGAGAGGAGAAGGGAGAGGGAGAGAGAGAGAGAGATGAGGAGAGAGAGGAGATGGAGAGAGAGAGAGGAGTGAGAGAGAGGAGAGAATGATGAGAGAGAGGAGAAAAAAAAGACGAGAGGAGAGAAAAAAAGAGAGGAGAATAGAGACAGAGGAGAGAGAGAGAGAGATGAGAGATGAGAGAGAGGAGAGAGAAGAGAGAGAGAGGAGAGAGAGAGAGAGAATTAAAGGGAAAAGAAAGAGACTAGGGATTAGAAGAGAAAAGAGAGATGGAGAGAGGGGAGAGAGGGGAGAGAATGAGAGGGAAAATGAGAGAGAAGTGAGAGATGAGGAGAAGGGGCCGAGAGAGGGAGAGAGCGATGATGAGTGGGGGGATGAGGAAGAGGAGAAAGAGAGAGAGAGAGAGGAAAGAGGGGAGAGAGAGGGAGGAGAGAGGAGAGTGAGATGAGAAGGGGAGAGAGATGAGGATGAGGAGAGAGAGCAGATGAGGGTTGGTGAGTGAGGGATCTTTTACGTGTGTGTATGTAAGTATTATGTGTGTAAGGAAAGGGATGGGGAGAAGATAGAAGATAGGTATATGCAAATTATGAGAGATGTAGTTTTTACTTCGGTTTCTGGATGTAAGGTATGCTCTTTGTGGCGAGAGAGAGAGGAAGAGGGAGAGGGTGGAAGGGATAGAGAAAGAAAGGGAGAGAGGAGAGGTGCAGAGAGAGAGAGAAAGAGAAAGAAAGACAATGGAAGGGAGATAGAGAGCGAGAAAGAGCGAGAGAGAGCGGGGGGTGAGAGAGAGGAGAGGATGAGGAGATGCGAGATGAGAGATGAGGATGAGCGATGAGGACAGACTAGAGAGATGAGATTTGGAGACGCGAGGATGATTAGAGAGGAGAGGAGATAAGGGGGGAGTGAGAGAGAGAGAGAGAGAGCGCGATAGTGAGAGAGAGAGGCGAGCCAGACAGACGGAGGCGGAGACGCAGACGAAGCCTGGCGCGTCGTGGTTCCCGCCCTCGGGTCAAGATCTGTCGGGGCCAGAGGGGCTACATTAGAGACACGGGGCAGGGAAAAACCCGTAGAGGGACGTTTGATGTAATATTGGTAATGTTAAGGCATGGAGACGGCCGTGCGGGGTAATGGTCGGGTAATTAGCCTCCTTTAACCCCTTTTCCTTTGTGAGGGTTTTTTCCCCCGGGGGGGGGGGGGGGAGGGGGGAGGGGTGGCGCTCGATCCCGCTCGCTTGGGGTCTCGGCTGTCGTTGTTTGTGTTGCGCGATCTTGCTTTTTTTCAACCGCCACGCGTTATACAAGCATACTCCTCCCAAAGAACATGTAAAGAACGCACGCAGCACGCACGCACGCCACACA
>NC_061842.1:24671931-24679431 GCF_019202785.1 Penaeus chinensis | reverse complement strand
GGGGAAGGGGGAAAACAAGAAAAAGAGAGGAGAGAGAGAGAGAGGGGGGGGGAAGTGAGAGAGAGAGAGATGAGGAAGGGGGAGATGGGGGAGAGAGGAGAGAGAGAGAGGAGAGGGAGAGAGAGGGAGGGGGAGGGAGGGGGAGGAAAAAAGAAAAGGAGGAAGAGAAGAGAAGACAAGAGAAGAGAGGGAAAGAATAGAGAAGAAAAGAGAAGAGAAGAGAAGAGAGGGAAAGAAAAGAGAAGAAAAAAGAAGAGGAGAGAGGGAAGAGAATAGAATAGAATAGAATAGAATAGAATAGAATAGAAAAGAAAAGAAGAGTAAGAAAAGAGAAGAGAAGAGAAGAGAAGAAAAAAGAAGAAAAAGAGAGAAAAGAGAAGATGAGACTAAAGCAAAGATAAAAAAAAGAGAGAAAAAAAAAAGGAAAAGAACAAAAAAGTTGAAAAAAAAAAACAACAGACCAAACAGGAACACAAGGAAGAAAGAAAAAAAAAATCCAAGGGTGCAGGGGAGAGGCAAAAAGGGCTGAGGGAGGCGGCTTAAACTTCTTAAAAAGGTCTAATGAGAGCGCTGCAAGGCTTCACTGAGACCGGGCTTTCGGGCTCTGCTTCCTTATATCAACTTTATCGGGTTATCACAATGACGTTTGTGCATAGTGCCATCATCATTAGTTATCTATCAAGTAAGACTGTCGCTATCATCACCATTATCACAACTGCAATGACATTTTCTTGATTATTCTGATCATCACTGTATTACTGCTGCCGTTATCGCTATGTTATTACCTCTATGTTCTTCATGACCATCAATGAATATCATCATCATCATCATAATATATCATTACTATCACTATCATCACCGCAGCCATCATTATTATCTCATTCCAGTCACTAATCTGCAAATCATCAACATAATCAATAATGACAGCTCTCCCATACGCAAAAAAAAAAAGAGTATTGCGCGCATAGATGATTGTGTGCATGTATACTGAGTAGTGAACGACACTATAAAACTTCTACTATAAACAGAAAAAAAGTAAAACAAGTATTTTTAAAAATGGGTGTATGTGTTTGAGCAGAGAACGATACACTTTCAAACCACTCCCTTACAAAGAAAAAACAGTAATGCGTGTTTAAAAAAAAAAAAAAAATGTGTGTATGTGTTTGAGGAGAGAACGAAACACTTTAAAACCTGTACCATAAACAGAAAAAAAAAATGTTTACATGTATATATAAAAATTGTGTATCTGGGTTAGTGAACGAATTAATGAGTAAAGGAGTGGTCACCCGAACGCTTCTTCATTTCGTGCCTGGACTAGTCCGTGGAAATCCGTGAGGAAAATATAAATTCACTGGTTACATATCTTTTATTAACATCTATCGTCTTCCTTACTACTTCTGTGAAATTTTATATTTAGATCACAAAACATCCAAACTGCAATAGTTTACTTTGACTAAGGATAAACCGCAATCACTGTTTACGCAGTTGTGTTGTGGCGCGAGTAAGAAAAACAACCAAAAATCATGATAAACCCAGATGTGAGCACACCCACATCTGCCTGCTCTTTCGTTTCTTGACTCATATTTGCGAAATAGCATTCAATGTTTCTGCGAGAAAGACCCTACGTCCTCTAGTAGTGCTAGACATGAATATATACCCTGATAATGCTAATGTTAATGAATACTGATAAAGCAAACCCTGATTATCTCCCTCCATATCCAAAATACTATTTAAATAACTATCCATCTCCAATCTAATCCTTCTTCTTACTATAACTTATAACTACATATAATCTATCCTTAAATACACATATACCCCCACTTCATATATTTATTTCCCAAACCCCACTCCTCCTCAATCCCAAAAAATCTATCTATCTCTCTCTCCATCAAATATATCTTCCCCTATCCATCCATCCAATCCTTTCAACAAAAATCCAAAACCAAACAATCCATCCATCTCCCCTCTCCTAATTCTATCCCATCTAATATATATACTTTTTCTATATATATTCCAAACCCCACCTTCCTCCATCCATAATTATATATTGCTCTTCCCTACACCATCCAAACATCCACCCCATCTATCCAACCCATCCTCCTCTTCTCCCTCCTATATATACATTCACATATACTATATTTTCTCATCAACACACCACCTCATCCCAACAATCCCCCACTCCCCACAATCCACCCCCTCAAACTAACTCTCCCCAACAACCACTCTTTCCACCCCAACCCAACTTCTCCCTATCCCCCCCACCATCATCCATCCAAAACACCTAAATCCACCCTCCAAACCCACCAAACACTCAATTCATTTCTACCACTAACACATTCTCTTTCTCTATATTTCATCACTATCTTTCTATCGCTTCTTCAATGCAGTTGTATTTTACTCTCGCTGTAGGGTACGGTGCTGTGTGTGTTTGTGTTTTGTGTTGGGTGTGTTGTGTGTGTGTGTGTGTGTGTGTGTTGTGTGTGTGTGAGTGTGGTGTGTGTGTGTTGTGTGTGTGTGTGTGTGTGTGTGTGTGTTGTGCGGTACGAAATTGGAGAGAGAAAGAAAGAGAGAGAGAGAAAGAGGAGGAAAGGAGAGAGAGGAGGAGAGAGAGATGAGAGAGATGGAGAGAGGACGGGATGAGAGAGAGAGAGGGAGAGAGAGCGAGAGAGAGAGGAGAAGAGATGAGAAAGAGAGAAAGAGAGAGAGAAGAGAGAGGGAGCGAGATGGAGGGACGAGAGAGAGACGAAGAGAGGAGGAGGGGGAAGGGGAGATGGAGAGACCGATGGAGAGGAGAGGGATGAGAGAGAGAGAGATAGTGAGAGATGGAGTGAGAGAGAGAGAGGAGAGAGGAGAGAGAGAGAGGAAGAGGAGAGAGAGAGTGAGAGGAGACGAGTGAGAGGGGACGAGAGAGAGATGAGAGAGTGAGAGAGCGAGGAAAAGAAGAAAGGAAAGAAGAAGAAAGAACAAAGATAAAGAAAAGAAAGAAAGAAAGAAAGAGAGGAGACAAAGAGAGAGAGAGAGACAAAGGGAGAGAGAAAGAGACAAAGAGAGAGAGAGAGACGAGAGTGAAGAGAGAGAGAGATGAGAGAGGATGATTCTAGTCTGAGTGGGGATGAGAGTGGGAGAGAGAGAGGAGATGGTGAGATGAGAGAGAGAGAGAGAGAGAGAAACTGAGAGAGAGAAAGAGAGAAGAGAGAATAAGAGACTGAAAGAGAGAAAAAGAGACAGATAGACCGATATAAAAGACAGACAGACAGACAGACAGACAGACAGACAGAGAGAGAGTACATATGCATTTGTGCTCCAATGACTGTATGTACGCCTGGGTGTGTGTCTAGCCAAGGTCTGCTTGCTCTGGCGTGTCTATACATCAAGTGCACATGTGACTAATGCCAGCTAAGATTCCCACAGTCAACGTGAGGCTGGTCAGTATCGTTCTATCACTCTAAAGAAAAAAAAAAAAAGGAACTTACCACCGTCAATGCCACCGACTCTAAGGGACTCAGCCGGACTACGCCCTAAGGCTCAAGACGGGGTTCATGTCTCACAACGAGAGGCTTTTCTCCACCCAAACAAGCAGAAAGAGCCCCCCTTTGGAGTGCAAAAGGCCCGGAGGGCCCCGGGGTGCCACGATGTCTTGCGAAAGGACCAGAGAAGAGGGGCACGTGACGCCGGGACAAAAGGACCAGAAGGCCAGTCACCAAAGCCCTGGCAATTGTCGCGACTTACCTGATGCAACAATAATGACTGTCAAAGTAACTGTCATGTGACGCTTACGATACTACATGGGAAAAAAAGAAGAAGAGGAAGAGGAAGAGGAAGAGGATTAGGAGGAGGAGAAGAAGAAGCAATAATGAGAGAAGAGAGAGAGAGAAGAGTGAGGGAAAAGGGGAGAGGAAGAGAGAGGAGGAAAAGAGAGGGGAGGAGAAAGAGGAAAAAGGGGGGGATGAGAGAGGGAGAGAGATGAGGAGATGGAGGAGAGGAGGGTGAGGAGATGAGGGGACGAGATAGAGACATAGTATCTCTTCCCCCAATACTGCACTTGCCTTAACGTAAATTTAAAAACGTTTCATTAAAAAAATTATGGGGACTTTCGAGCGCAGCAGCAGCATCCACCGTGGAAGCAGAGGAGGGTGCAAGCAGGTTTAAAAGCCAGGATGACATGATCAACCAGGCAAAGCACCACCACTTGAAAGCACTTCCGAAAACAAAACAAAACCCGAGAAAACTCCACAAAAAAAAGGTAAGACTCATCGGGTAAGTGCGTATGTATGTGTACGTGAGTATGTGTGTGAGTGCGTGTGTGTGTGAGTGCGTGTAAGTGAGAGTGCGTGTATGTGTGCGTGATTGTATGTGAGTGTGACATGTATGTGTCAGACTGCGTGTATGTGAGACTGTGTGTATGTGTGAGACTGCGTGTATGTGTGAGACTGCGTGTATGTATGAGACTGCGTGTATGTGTGAGACTGCGTGTATGTTAGACGGGCGTGTATGAGTGGAATCCCTGTACTTTGTGTGAGGCGGGAAATGTGTGAGTGCGTGTTGTGTTGTAAAGCCCGGTCCGTGCTTTCACATCGCGTGCGGCCCGGCCCCGTTGCGGCCACTTCCCGGCCCGCCAATGGCCCTCTAAAGCAGGCGCATGTGTACAGATGTGCCACAACGGTCGACTTCACGTCCATATTAAATACATCGACCCTCCGATTCCCCACCTCGTAAAGGCCGCTCGGAATGTGTTGCCGCGATTTTAGCTCCCTGGTCGCGTGCGCCTGACCCCCAGGAATGCGGCCCGAGGCACCGGTTAAGAATTCCCGCCCCCCCCCCCCCCCACTTTCTTTCCCTTTTTCCCTTCCCCCTTTTCCCCTTTTTCCCTTTTCTCTCTCCTCTCTCTCTCTCTCTCTCTCTCTCTCTCTCTCTCTCCTCTCTCTCTCTCTCTCTTCTCTCTCCTTCTCTCTTTTCTCTCTCTCTCTCTGTTGCCTAACTTAAAAAAAAAAAAAAAAAAGGAGTTTTGTTTCAGTTTGAAAACCCGAGCATTCTGCATGTTATTTATTTAAACGAGACAGAATTTACACACTTTTTCCCACCCTTTGTCTACTTCCAGGTCACAAATTTATCATACACGATATATATACATAGGACCTCGCCATATTACCCACACAGATCAGACAACTCTTCTGGACGATTTCCTGCCGTCTTGCAACACTTGCAATGTTATGCGTTGAATAAATATTGATATAACGCCCGTCTTTTTTTCCTACTCCGAGTGCGGTCCATACGCCAGCTCTCATTGCAACGACACACTGCAATTTATTTAGTTTTGTTGAAATAACAAGCACAGGATAAACAACATATTCAAACGTTGCAATGAATAAACACCCCTAACATTTATTTTCTTTTTTTTTTTTTTTTTTAGAAAACTTACTTTTTGAGAAGAGAGGAGAGGAGAGGGGGGGGAGGGAGGAAAGGGATTCGTGAGAGGAGTGAGAGTTAGTGAAAAGAGTGAGAGAGTAGAGAGAGAGAGAGAGGAGGAGAGAGAGAGGAGGAGCATTGAGAGCTAGAAGAGAGAGAATGAGAGAGAGATGAGCGATGAGAGAGAGAGGAGAGAGAGAAATTGAGTGAGTGAGTGAGTGATTGTGAGTGAGTGAGTGATGTGAGTGAGCTGAGTGAGTGAGCGTGATGTGAGTGTGAGGTGAGAAGAGAGAGTGAGAGATGCGCGACGAGAGAGAGAGAGAGAGGATAATTAGAGTGGCGTTGTCGTGAGTGAGTGAAGTGAGTGTACTTTTAGTAGTGAGAGAGAGAGAGAGAGAGAGAGAGAGACTGAGAGAGTGGATGTGTAGTGAGAGAGAGAAGAGAGAGAGGGAGAGGATAGAAAATTGAAAGTGAGGTGATGTGAGTGAGAGACGAGAGAGAGCGTGTGTGTGTGGATGAGGAGACCTGAGAGAGAGATGATTGAAGAGGTAGATGAGATTGGAGAGAGTGAGAGAAGTAGAGAGAGTGAGTGTAGAGAGAGAGGACATGAGAGATGATGATGGAGAGAGTGAGAGGAAAGATGGAGACGAGGAGATAGAAAGTCGAACTACACCGTGTGGAAAAGTCGTTATCCCCATTCGTGTTTTGCCTTCCGTCGCTAATGCTATTTCATCAGGTTGGTTTAAAAAAAAAAAAAAAAAAAAAAAAAAAAAAAAAAAAAAAAAAAACAGTTAACAGCACACACTAATTAACGCTGCAATAACTAGAGCAAATATAATCAGAGCCAAGAGCCATATACGCCTCGACAATCATGCCGCTACGAGAATATCCCGAAAGAGCTTTTTCGAACCCGGAGCTCCAACCCGGAAGGAGCTTTTTCGGAACTTCGGCACGTGTCTCCGCCGTGGTTCCGGCGTCATCACCCAAGCGTGCACTCAGAGTGGATTATATATAGAAATATATATATATTTTTTATATATTATATATTATATATTATATATATATATATATATACAGTTTTGTATGAATAAAAATGTACCCATCCCTCCCCCCCGTTCATTAAAGAAATAAGGAAAAAAATCATAATCGCCTGCGTTCAAATGTCTGTGTTCCAGGTGTCAGGATATTCAACAGCACGCGCAACAGGCAGTCCATCTGTTACTGAACAGAAAGCCAATATTGATTCACGGTCCGAAATGGCCTCCCCCGCCTGCTGTAAGTAACAAAATTTAATAATGAGTTTAACTGGGAGATGGAGACGGTGAGAGAGAGGGAATGAAAAAGAAAGGAAGGGAGGAAGGTGGGGAGAAAGGAAGGGAAGGTTGTGAAAGGAAGGGAGGGAAGGTGGAAGGAAGGGAAGGAGGGAGTGAAGGAGGGAGGGATGGGAGGAGAGAGGGGAGAGAGAGAGAGAGAGAGGGCTGGAGAGAGAGAAGTGAGAGGGGAGAGAGAGAGAGAGATGGAGAGAAGAGAGAGCGAGAGAGAAGAGAGAGAAGAGAGAGAGAGAGAGAGAGAGAGAGAGGGTCAAGAGAGAGAGAGAGAGGGGGGGGGGGGGAGGTGATGGGAGGGAGGGAGGGGAGGGAGGGAGGGAGGGAGGGGGATGGAGGGGACCCCCCGGAGGGGAGAGAAGAGAGAGTGAGACGAGAGAGAGAGATGAGTGAGAGAGGAGAGAGAGAGAGAGAGAGAGAGAGAGTGACGAGAATGACGGCGCGAGAGAAAGAGAGGTGGATGATGAGAGAGAGAGGAAAGATTGATGAGATTCGAGTGAAGAAGATCGAGAGGGGTTGAGATGTTGGAGAGGAGAGAAAGAGAGAGAGAGAGAGGAAGACGAGAGAGAGGGCGAGAGAAGAGAGAAAGAGAGAGAGAGGTCGAGAGAAAGTGCGGAGAGAGAGATGACGAAGAGAGAGATAGAGAGAGATTAGACGAGAGAGAGAGGGATGATGAGAGAGATGAGATGAGGATGGACGATAGAGAAGATGGAGGAGATGAGAGAGAGAGGGGATAGGATGGGAGAAAAGAGAGAGACGATGAGTGAGA
>NC_061842.1:24656931-24661931 GCF_019202785.1 Penaeus chinensis | reverse complement strand
CAATTTCTGTTAATACCTCCCACTCAATCTCCCCTCTTCCCCCTCCCTCCCTCCCACCCTCCCTCCCTCCCTCCCTCCCTCCCTCCCTCCCTCCCTCCCTCCCTCCCTCCCTCCCTCCCTCTTCCTCCTCCTCCTCTTCCTCCTCCTCCTCTCTCTCTGTTTTTCTTCTTGCTGGTTGTATCTCATTCTCTTTCTGTGCACTAGTAAATATACTACAAGAGGACAGGCATGACATGGGAAAATCTCCCACCTTCCTTGCTAAGTTTTCCCATGCAGAAGGTAGGGGGGGGGGGAGGGAAGAGAAGAGGGAGGGAAGAGGGAGAGGGAGGGAAGAGGAAGAGGGAGGGAAGAGCGAGAAGGAGGGAAGAGGGAGAGGGAGGGAAGAGGGAGAGGGAGGGAAGAGGGAGAGGGAGGGAAGAGAAGAAGGAGGGAAGAGGGAGAGGGAGGGAAAAGGGAGAGGGAGGGAAGAGGGAGAGGGAGGGAAGAGGGAGAGGGAGGGAAGAGGGAGAGGGAGGGAAGAGGGAGAGGGAGGGAAGAGGGAGAGGGAGGGAAGAGGGAGAGGGAGGGAAGAGGGAGAGGGAGGGAAGAGGGAGAGGGAGGGAAGAGGGAGAGGAGGGAAGAGGAGAGGGAGGAAGAGGGAGACAGGGGAGGGAAGAGGGAGAGGGAGGGAAGAGGGAGAGGGAGGGAAGAGGGAGAGGGAGGGAAGAGAAGAAGGAGGGAACAGAAGAGGGAGGGAAGAGGGAGAGGGAGGGAAGAGGGAGAGGGAGGGAAGAGGGAGAGGGAGAGGGAGAGGGAGGGAAGAGGGAGAGGGAGGGAGAGGGAGAGGGAGGGAGAGGGAGGGAAGAGGGAGAGGGAGGGAAGAGGGAGAGGGAGGGAAGAGGGAGAGGGAGGGAAGAGGGAGAGGGAGGGAAGAGGGAGAGGGAGGAAGAGGAGAGGGAGGGAAGAGGAGAGGGAGGGAAGAGGGAGAGGGAGGGAAGAGAAGAAGGAGGGAACAGAAGAGGGAGGGAAGAGGGAGAGGGAGGGAAGAGGGAGAGGGAGGGAAGAGGGAGAGGGAGGGAAGAGGGAGAGGGAGGGAAGAGGGAGAGGGAGGGAAGAGGGAGAGGGAGGGAAGAGAAGAAGGAGGGAACAGAAGAGGGAGGGAAGAGGGAGAGGGAGGGAAGAGGGAGAGGGAGGGAAGAGGGAGAGGGAGGGAAGAGGGAGGGAAGAAGGAGAGGGAGAGGGAGGGAAGAGAAGAAGGAGGGAACAGAAGAGGGAGGGAAGAGGGAGAGGGAGGGAAGAGGGAGAGGGAGGGAAGAGGGAAGAGGGAGAGGGAGAGGGAGAGGGCGGGAAGAGGGAGAGGGAGGGAAGAGGGAGAGGGAGGGAAGAGGGAGAGGGAGGGAAGAGGGAGAGGGCGGGAAGAGGGAGAGGGAGGGAAGAGGGAGAGGGAGGGAAGAGGGAGAGGGAGGGAAGAGGGAGAGGGAGGGAAGAGGGAGAGGGAGGGAAGAGGGAGAGGAAGGGAAGGAGAGAGGGAGCGGAGCGGGAAAGAAATGGGGGAGGGGGGGAAGAAAGGAAAGGGAGAATGAGGAAGGAAAGTGGAGAGTGAGTGAGGAAGGAAGAGAAGGGGAGAATGAGGAAGGGAAAAGGAAAGGGTGGAAGAGAAAGGGAGGAGGATGAAGGGAGCGGTAGAAATAAGTAAAAGATGGAAGGGATGGGGTGAAGGAAAGGAGGGAGAGAGGGAGAAAGGGAGGGAGAGAACGAAAAGAAGAGAAAGAGGAAAAATAAGAGAAAAGACAGCAACAAAAAAGAAAGAAAGAAAGAAAAAAAGAAAGAAAGAAAGAAAGAAAGACATAAAGAAAGAAAGAGGGGACAGAGGTAAAGAGAGAGATAAGAAAAGACCCCTCCCCCCGAAAAAAAAAAAAAAAAAAAAAAAAAAAAATATATATATTATATATATATATATATATAAAGACAGTAAAACAACAAACGAAACAAACGCAAGAAAAGGAATAAAGGTGCGACCCGGCCCGCCTTCGCTCATGCTCACCGACAACTTCGCGGCGCAGGGCTGACGAAATCCAAGACCAGTCGAGTTTCTTTGTCGATTGCCGCGTGATTGATTGATTATTACTTGCAGCTTCTTGGAACTGCCATGTTACAAAATCTTTTATCCCTTTTCTCTCTCTCTCTCTCTCTCTCTCTCTCTCTCTCTCTCTCTCTCTCTCTCTCTCTCTCTCTCTCTCTCTCTCTCTCTCTCTCTCTCTCTCTCTCTAGCTCTAGCTCTAGCTCTAGCTCTAGCTCTAGCTCTAGCTCTAGCTCTAGCTCTAGCTCTAGCTCTAGCTCTCGCTCTCGCTCTCTCTCTCGCTCTCACTTCATCTCGTTGATTCTAAGTTAAAATGTAAAATTGCTGTTGCATATATACATATTCAATATACACTATACCCAAACGTTTGTTGATTTATACAGCTGCATATACATATGTACATATGTATGTACTTATGTATATACGTTTGTACATAATCATGTTAGTATCTACGTTTATCTCCATAAATGATGCAATCACGTATTAATCTGTATATATAAGTACGGATAGCATCATGTATGCATTTATGCACATGCCCATGTATATAATCACGTACCATTCAGCATCCACATTTGCATCCAACCATATACATGTTAATGTACGAACGCATCCACATCTGTATACATGTATTCGAACACACGCGAATAAACACAGCCGGACACACACGCAGGCATAAACACGCCGCGCCGGGCAAAAAGGAGAACCGCCCGAAATTGTTTTGTTTTTCGGCTTCCGTGTAAACTTCTTGCTGACTTCTATTGCCAAGAGCACTCTGCGCATCTGGCCTCGTATTTATAACACAAGATGGACAGAACGCTGTGGCTCCTCCGTCTTGCGAATGTGTGTGTGTACTTGTACGTGTATGTACGTGTATGTACACGTACGTGTACGTGTGTACGTGTGTACGTGTGTGTGTGTGTGTACGTGTGTGTGTGTGTGTGTGTGTGTGTGTGTGTGTGTGTGTGTGTGTGTGTGTGTGTGTGTGTGTGTGTGTGTGTGTGTGTGTGTGTGTGTGTGTGTGTGTCTGTGTGTGTGTTATAACAATATCATCTACAACTACAACTACCACAGCACTACACCACACAAGGTAAAGCGAACAAACAAACAACAGAATAAACTAAAATAAGAACCTCCACCACCGTAGAGGAATCAAGAAAACGCCATAAACACCACCAACAACAAAAACAAAAACAAAAACAAAAACAACAACAAAAACAAAAACAGCAACCCACTAAATCCCTAACGACAACAAAAGCCCCGTGTAATCGACAAGGAAATCCCAGCGAGGGTTGAAATCACGAGAGAGAAAAAAAAAAAAAGCTCATGACAACGGGACGGGGAGCGCCATCGAGAAAGAACAAGATGAATACATGAATATCATGCATGCATTAAAGCCCGAAACGCGACACGGGGAAGCTTTAGCAAAACATAATGTGTTCCTCTCTTGGTTTTTATCCTCTTTATCCTTTCTCTTCTATTTCCTTCTTTTTTTATATTTCTTTCTCTCTCTTTCCTGTCATTAGAATTATTATGTTTTTTTTTTATGCATTTCTATTTCTTCTTCACCAGCATTATCACTCTGCTTTTCTCTAACTCTTTCACATCACTATCTATCTTCTCTAACATTACCACATCCACGCCCTTCCTCCTATTATATTTTCTTCTTCTTCTTCTGCTTCATCTCCCCTTCCCTTATCCCTATCCCTATCTTCTCTCTGCCTTCTCCCTCCCTCATCATCTTCATTTTCTTCTTCATCTTCTTGTTCTTGTTCTTCATCTTTTCCTTCTCCTTGATGTCGTTATTCTCGTTCTCCTTTTCTTCTTCTTCTTCTTCTTCTTCTTCTTCTTCTTCTTCTTCTTCTTCTTCTTCTTCTTCTTCTTCTTCTTCTTCTTCTTCTTCTTCTTCTTCTTCTTCTTCTTTTTCTTTTTCTTTTTCTTTTTCTTTTTCTTTTTCTTTTTCTTTTCCTTCTTCTTCTTCTTCTTCTTCTTCTTCTTCTCCTCCTCTTTCTTCTTCTTCTCCTCCTCTTTCTTGTTCTCCTTCTCCTCCTTCTGCTTGTTCTTATTCTTGTTCTTGTTCTTCTTGTTCTTGTTCTTGCTCTCCTCCTCCTCCTCCTCCTCCAGCCCCAAGCGCCTGCTCCACCAAAGAGATTTCGTCATCGCGCGCGGCCCCTGCTGGTGAATCCCGTTTGGCGGGCTGCGGAGGGGGCGGCAGAAAGCAGGGGCGTGCGCGGGGGCGTGGACAGGGGTGAGGGCAGAGGGTAGGGGCACGGTCAGAGGAGGGGGCCCAAGGGTGAGGGCATCAGAGGTAGAGGGTACGAGAATCGGGGGCACCGACGGGGGTAGGAGGCTAGGGGAACGGAGGGGGGTAGAGCTAGGAGTAAGGAGTAGAGGGGGTAGGGGACAGCTAGGAGGAGGAGGAGGAGGGGGGGAGGGTGTGGGAACCAACTCACCCACCGCCCAACCGAGTCAAGCCAGCAGGTGTGAAGGTGAACTCCCCGGAATGAGCTCATGATCCTGTAAGACAACCATTCATTACGAGAACCACCGCCTTGGATCATGGGAGAGGGGAGGGAGGGGGGGGGGAGGGAAGAGGGGGGGTGGAGAGGAAGAGGAGGAGGAGGAGGAGGAGGAGGAGGAGGAGGAGGAGGAGGTAGAAGAAGAAGGATGTGGAGAACGGAGAGGAGGAGGAAGAGGAGGAGGAGGAAGAGGAGGAGGAGGAGGAGGGGGAGGGGGAGGGGGGAGGGGGAGGGGGAGGAGGAGGAGGAGGAGGAGGAGGAGGAGGAGGAGGAGGAGGAGGAGGAGGAGGAGGAGGCGGAGGCGGAGGAGGAGGAGGCGGAGGCGGAGGAGGAGGAAGAGGAGGAGAAGGATGGGGATAGGGAACAGAAAGGGGAGGGCGAGAAATAAGTGGAGATGGAAGGAAGGAAGGAAGGAGGAAAGGAGG
>NC_061842.1:24639431-24646931 GCF_019202785.1 Penaeus chinensis | reverse complement strand
TGATTAACACCTATGAGAGATCCAATCACCTAATTAGCCTCACAGTCCCTCAACAAATAACTAAATTTCACAAAACGATAATTCCCACAAAACGAACCCCTTTTTTCAGAAAAAAATAGGAGAAAAATATTAGAAAAAGTATGAAGATGTATACGTGAAATAGGAAAGCCGGACGAAACGCGCAGAGAAACGACCGAAAGCGAGCGAAGAGGAGAGTAAAATCAAGGTGTTCCTTTCCCCCCTCCCACTCCACTCTCCCCTGCCCCTTCCCCCTCCCACTCCACTCTCCCTGCCCCTTACCCCCTCCATTCCCAATTCCCTCCCCACCCTTCCTCCCCTCTCCCCTCCCCCCTACCGCTGCCTTTGTGCGATGATGATGGTCTCGTCATATTGCCTGTCAAAAGAGTTTATCATCGTAATAACATTAACAATCAGAGCGGGGTCACAATGGAATACGAAAGCGTATGTACACAGTGAATACATAAATAACCCGAAAGTTATAAAATAAAAATGACACTATTCAGAAACACTTTTTATGTATGCATATCGTAAATAACTACATGTATATATTCTTTTTAATTTAATTCTTTGATGTACTCTTTCTCTTTTATATCTATATTTTTCGTCTTATGACACACAAGTGCGTAAGGACAGACACATATGCACGCTTTATCTACTTATCTATCTATCTATATATATATCTATCTATCTATCTTTCTATCTATCGATCGATCTATCTATACACTCAGTCAATCTACCCGCCTGCCTGCCTGCCTGCCTGCCTGCCTGCCTGCCTGCCTGCCTGCCTGCCTGCCTGCCTGCCTGCCTGCCTGCCTGCCTACCTGTCTGCCTGCTTAAAACCTCCTGTCTGCCTGCCCGTTTCTTCCCCTCTCCCTCGCCCTCCCCTGATTTGCGAAATAGCCGCATCTACCTCCGAAAATGGCCGTCGATTGTCCTACCTACATCGGCGCCACTGAATATTCATGAGGAAATATAAACAACTGCACTATCCTCTCCCCTTCGTAAAGAATGGAAGGAGGGAAGTGGGGGAGGAGGAGGCTGGGGGTAGGGGAGGCAGTGGGGGAGGAGGCTGGGGGTAGGGGAGGCGGTGGAGGAGGAGGTTGGGGGTGGAGGGGTGATTCTGGGCTGCCTTTGGTACTCTTCCTTTGAAGTGTGTGTCATTAAAATAAAATAAACATTAAAAAAGAATATATGCAAATAAAGTGGATGCTTTGGCTCCAGGGATCCTGATTCTAAATAAACATATTATTATTTACGAAGCAATAGACGTCAACGTACTGCAATATCATACTATATATAAGAATATATAAGTATATACAAATAAATAAATATGAGCGCGCGCCCGTGTGTGTGTGTGTGTGTGTGTGTGTGTGTGTGTGTGTGTGTGTGTGTGTGTGTGTGTGTGTGTGTGTGTGTGTGTGTGTGTGTGTGTGTGTGTGTGTGTTGTGTGTGTGTGTTGTGTGTGTGTGTTGTGTGTGTGTTGTGTGTGTGTTGTGTGGGTTGTGTGTGTTGTGTGTTGTGTGTGTGTGGGTGCGTGCGTGGGTGCGTGCGTGCTTGCGTGCGTGTGAGACTATGATCAATCTATCACCAAAATATACGCCCTTCCAAAACCCTTATTAGTGTTCATAATGACGATACTAATAATCATAATAATTGTAATAGTAATGAGGATGATAACAGCAATAAGAACAAAAACAACAACAATACTTGTTTAAATGGGACAGTCTATTCATGACTGAAATTCTGGTAACGCGGCCACACAGACACAGAATTAAATAAATATTCGCTTCATCCGGTTTGCTGCAATGAGAGATTTGTTACTACAGACACGCTAGCCTAGGGGGGAAGAGAGAGAGAGAGAGAGAGAGAGAGAGAGAGAGAGAGAGAGAGAGAGAGAGAGAGAGAGAGAGAGAGAGAGAGAGAGAGAGAGAGAGAGAGAGAGAGAGAAAGAGAGAGAAAGAAAGAGAAAGAAAGAGAAAGAGAGAGAGAGAGAGAGAGAGAGAGAGAGAGAGAGAGAGAGAGAGAGAGAGAGAGAGAGAGAGAGAGAGAGAGAGAGAGAGAGTGAAAAAGACAGAGACAGAGAGAGAGAGAGAGAGAGTGAGTGAAAAAGACAGAGACAGAGAGAGATAAGCGAAAAAAAGAGAGCACGAGACAAAGCAAACCGAAAGAGTGAGAGAAAAATAAAACATATAAAGAAAGACAGACCAAAAGAAGATAAAAGAACAGACTTTCGCATGAATCCAAAAATAAGAGACCCGCAAAACTCATCCATCAGAAAAATAAGAAAGGTAAAGGAAAGAAAATCAAAGCTCGACGGCCTTCAATATCCCATAATCGCGCGTTCCATTCTCGCGGTTAACATAATCCCGGAGTCCATCACCACAAGCACAAAGAATTTAAAAAGGAAGGAAAATTGGGGGGAAGGGGGGTCGGGTGGGGGGGGGGGGCGATTGATCAGCATCGACCTCGTAAAGACGATGCTGATATTTGGTTCTAACGTCGTTCTCGCCCTTACATCAAGACCCCTCCTTCACTCCCTATCTCTCACCCTTTTGCACTTTTGCAACAAACCCTTATCTATCACCCTTACCCACAACCCCCATCTCACCCTTATTCCTTACCTTTCTTCCGAACCCTTTGACTACATCTCTACCCATTATTACCCTTATCCTCAACCCCCACCTCAACCCTTATCCCTTACCCTTCCTACAAGCTCCCTTACTTCATCCTTCCCGAAAACTACCTTTACCTAACCCCAACATATACCTCTTACCCATTTTATCCTTTACCCACCCCGGCCCCATATATACCCATAAAATCACCCGTTACCTCATCTCCACACACATTAAACCCTCTCTCCCCAACCCCTTCCCACCCTCCCTAACCCTCTCCGCCGCCTCCCCACTCACCCCCCACCCCCATGCATTCATAACCTTACCCGCCAGTCGTCCTTCCCCCCCCTCCTCCCCTATGACCCACATGAAGCTTTCGGTCACCTGTCAATCACCCTTCTTCCGTCCACCTTCCATGACCAACGCACGACAGGGGGGATACAAAAGGGGAAATAAAATGAGGGTAAACAAAGAGGAAATAAAATAAGGGTTAACAAAGTGAAAAGAAAAGAAAAAAAGGGGAAAAAAAAGTCAGATTCCCCCAATCGACCTTCCTCCTTCCTTTCTCCTCTCTCCCTCCCTCATTCCCTCTTCTCTTCCACTACTCCCTCCCTCTTCCACTTCCACTCCGGCTCCGTTTCTCTCCTCTCCTCCTTTACTCCTCCTCCCCACCCTCCCCTTTCTCTATCTCTTTCTCTGTCTCTTTCTTTCTCTCTCTCTCTTTCTCTCTTTCTCTCTTTCTCTCTCTCTCTCTCTCTCTCTCTCTCTCTCTCTCTCTCTCTCTCTCTCTCTCTCTCTCTCTCTCTCTCTCTCTCTCTCTCTCTCCAACCTACTTTTTCACGAGACATCAAAGCACATTAAGACACATAATCAACCAGCAAGCATCAAAGCGCAGCGGTTGCATGCGCATGTCCGTGCGTGTGGCCTGTGTGAATATACGTGCATGTATGTTTTTAGCGCTTGTGTCTTATGTCTCACGTGCGTGCATGGCTGTGTGCGTGCATGTTTATGTCTAATGTATGTGAGTGTGCAGGCATACTTGTTTCTTGTGCGTGCGTGTGTATGTGCTGGTCTTGCTTGTCTTTCGTGAGTGTGTCAACGGGTGTATGCTTGCGTCCCGTGTGTTTATGTGCGTGCCTATTTTTTCTCGTGCGTGCGTCAGTACGGGTATGCTTGTCTCACGTGCGTGCGTCAATTCGTATATGCTTGTGTTTCTCGTACGTGCGTCAATTCATATATGCTTGTGTTTCTCGAGCGTGCGTCAATTTGTATAGGCTTGTTGTTCGTGCGTACGTGCGTCTGTGCGTGCGTGCTCAAGTCTCGCGTGTGTGGTTGCCTCGGACGCTCTCCTCGGAAGCCGGAATGTGTGCCTCCGCCAGCTAAGGAAACAGGTCAGTGCACGCCTCGACCAGCGCCTTGGCACAGTGCGGGCGTCGGCGCTGATGAGGGAGCAGATGAAAGGCTTTAATTAAAATGCTCAGCCTTTTTTTTAACATAACGAGGCGGCAGATGAAGTAAGTCGAGACAGGAAGAAAAAAATAATGGTGATATCATCACCAGAGCTTCCACTACTACTAGTAATAATAACGATGCTGATAATAAAGATGCTGATAATAACAACTAACCTACAATAACAATGATAATGGAATGAATTATAAAAACAATAACAATAACAATAACAATAACAATGACAATAATAACAATAACAACATGAATACGAAGAAGAAGGCGTAAAATATGAATAATCCAATTTACTAATATCAATGGCAGTAATAATAACAAAATAAATAAAAAATAAACGTAAAAGTAATGTTAATAGTAATAATAATGTTGCTGCTGATGTTGGTGAAAATAAAAAAGATAATGACAACAATAATAATTACTATAATAATGAATATAACAATAACAATAGTCACTAATAATGATGATGATGATGATGATGATGATAGTACTAATAATAACTACAACAACAACAACAATCACATAACAGAAATACACATGCAAAAAACAAAATAACAGTACTAATAATAACAATAACAATAACAACAATAACAATGACACTAATGATAACAACAATAACAACAATAATAATGACGATGATAACAACGATGAAAATAATAACAACAACCATAACAACAACAACAACTACAACCAATAACAACAAAAAACAAACAAATTCACACACAAACAAACCCCCCCCCCCCCAACTTCATAATAAAAAAAAGGAAATCAGGGCCTCGTCACCCTCTGCCGAGACGCCACGCACTAGTTACACACGAATCATCTTCCGAGAAAACATTGCGACTTGAGGAGAGCGTGTAAGGACATGCATTCTGGACTACGTTTATAATTAAAGACACGGGGGGGGGGGGGATAGGTCTTGAAGAAAGAAAGACAAAAAAAGGTAATTAAAAAAAAAAAAAAAAAGAAAAAAAAAAAATGAATGAGGAATTTACACGCGCTAGTTACATGGTTTTCGTGCTACAAGAAGGGACTTCATTTGCATACAAGGATAAAAGGAATAGAGATAAAAAAAAAGTACGTTTATTCCCAGAAGACAAAAGGACACACAGAAAAATATATATATACCACGTAAAAAAAACAACAAGGAAAACAAGGAAAAGAAAAAAAAAAAATCTCTCTAATGAACAAAAAGTACACACTCCCGTTAGAAATGAAATATGATGTGCACTGTAGCGGGATTTTAAGCACCATGACCGCGAAACTAACACCATAACGGCGCCTCCCTCGTGCTTAAAAGGAACCATAAATTATGACAATCAATCCCCCCCTCCTTTCCTCTTCCCTCCCTCCCCCACCCTTCCCCTTCCCCTTCCCCTCCCTTCAAAAAACATCACATTTCCAAGTCGCTTTTTACCGCCTATTTCAACCCGATTCGCGTGCCTTAATTGGCTCCATGCAATGCCGTAAACATGAAACAAGGGGTACTTACCACAATGACGAAAGGAAAGCCTTCTCGGTACTAGACGGAACAAGCCAAGTACTTACCTAGAAAGAGAAAAGAGATAAAAGGTTAATGGATGAAATTCCTTCACTAATTCATATTCTCGTAAGCATATGTATCAGGCACACGAGAGGGAGTTCTTTGTATGAATGTATGCGTGTGTGTGGGTATGTTTATGTACGTAAATGTGCATGTGGGTGCATGGCTATATTATATAAATACACACACACACACACACACACACACACACACACACACACACACACACACACACACACATATGTATATATATTATCATCATCATCAGCCTGAATCAATCGACTGTAGGACGTAGGCCTCTCCCAGGCTTTTCCAACTTTATGTGTCTTGCGTTTTTTGTTTCCATTCTTGGCCCCCAATTTTCGTTTTTTCGTCACGCTATCTTATCATTGGTCTGGTCCTTGGCCACTTTATGTTAACTATAGCCCAGTCTGTTATTTTCTTTGTCCACCTTTCGTCCTGTCTCCAACATATATGCCTTGCCCATTGCCATTTCTTTCTTTTTGATGCTCCCAAGTATATCTTCCACTTATGTCTGTTCCCTGATTCACGTCGCCCTCATCCGATCTCTTAGGCTATTTCCCAGCATCAAACTCTCCATCCCTCTCTGGGCACTTATTAGTTTCCTCTCCAGTAATTTGGTTGTTTCTGACCCATAGGTTATAACTGGAATGACACATTGGTTAAATACTTATTTTTCTAAAAACATAATGGCAAGGGGCCTCTTAGTATGCTACTGTGTCTGCCGAAGGCGCTCTAGCCTAGACTGATGCGTCACTTAATTTCCTTTCCGCTAGATGTCTTTGTATGTATATGAATATAAATATAAATATGAATATGAATATGTATGCGTGTGTGTGTGGATACATATGTATGTGTATATATATGTGTATATATATGCGTATGTATATATGTATTCATATATGTATAAATGAATAAATATATATATATAAATATATATATATATATATATATATATATATATATATATATATGTATATAGATATATAAACACACACACACACACACACGTTTACATATATACACATGCGTTTACAAACATATGTGTATATATAAATACATATATATGTATATATGCTTTTAAATATACATATACCTGTAAACACAAAATGGAAATGTGTGCGTGTGCGTGTGCGTGTGCGTGCAATTTATTAATTCGTCTATTTATCCCTATTTATTCCTATATTCTTTTCCTCGTTCCACAAATGGAGTAGTTCTGCGAAGCGAGCGAGAAGGTGTCCGAGCGGAGCAGAGAGAGAGAGAGAGAGAGAGAGAGAGAGAGAGAGAGAGAGAGAGAGAGAGAGAGAGAGAGAGAGAGAGAGAGAGAGAGAGAGAGAGAGAGTGAGAGTGAGAGTGAGAGTGAGAGTGAGAAAGTGAGAGAGTGAGAGAGTGAGAGAGTGAGTGAGTGAGTGAGTGAGTGAGTGAGTGAGTGAGTGAGAGAGAGAGAGAGAGAGAGAGAGAGAGAGAGAGAGAGAGGAGAGAGAGAGAGAGTGAGAGAGTGAGAGAGTAAGTGAGAGAGTGAGTGAGTGAGTGAGTGAGTGAGTGAGTGAGTGAGTGAGTGAGAGAGAGAGAGAGAGAGAGAGAGAGAGAGAGAGAGTGAGAGTGAGAGTGAGAAAGTGAGAAAGTGAGAAAGTGAGAGAGTGAGAGAGTGAGAGAGTGAGTGAGTGAGTGAGTGAGTGAGTGAGTGAGTGAGTGAGACAGAGAGAGAGAGTGAGAGAGTGAGAGAGTGAGAGAGTGAGTGAGTGAGTGAGTGAGTGAGTGAGTGAGTGAGAGAGAGAGAGAGAGAGAGAGAGAGAGAGAGAGAGAGAGAGAGAGAGTGAGAGTGAGAGTGAGAAAGTGAGA
>NC_061842.1:24601931-24629431 GCF_019202785.1 Penaeus chinensis | reverse complement strand
TACACAAATGAAAAAAAAAATACAAGAAAATGAAACAATTACAAATAAAAATACAAATACAAAATAATAATATATATATATTTTTTTTAATGAGAACACAAATAAAAGTTAAAAATACAAGAAAATATAAATGACTACAAATAAAAAAAGGCAAACGAACAAATCTAAAAAAAAAAAAAAAAAATGTGCCCGTCTCCCTCCCTCTCTCTCGCCGCGGATACTCGCACGAGACCGATTAGTCACAACTCGCATAGCGGCGTCCCTGCTCGTCAGACTTGGTAACGGAGGATATAATTACCTCTTTTCTTATTACCAGGAGCGAGGGCACTGTGTGGTCAATGACACCGTGGTAGACTCTTTTTATTTCTTTCTTCTCTTTCTTTTTTGCATGCTGTTTTGTTTTATCACAGAGGGACGTCGGGTTTGAGCAGTAGGGGATGGTCTCTGTGTGTGTGAGTGGAACCTTTGTTTAAGTTAATATTAGGCAAATGAGTGAATGCACGGACACAGGTAGATGTGTATTTATATATATTCTCATCCGTTTCCTTTTTTCGCCTGTCTCTTACTCCCTTTCTCCTTTAACTAGCTTCCGTCCTCTCTACCTCTTTTCTCCCTTATCCCTCTCTACTTCTTTCTTCTTATTTTCATATCAATTTTCATTCACAACCTCCCCTTCCTCTCTCATTCTTTCTCCTAAATTCCTCTAATTTTCCCATTATTTTTCCTTCCCCTCTTCTTTTCCCTTCCTCTCCATCCCAGCTTGCCTAAAGTGGATCAACTTCCCCTACTCGCCAACCCCACCGCCCACGGCACCGACTATCCCGACTCCCCGCCCGTCCATCCGACTCCCTACCTGCCCATCCGACTATCCGACTTCCCGACTTCCCGACTTCCCGACTACCCGACCGCCCCCCGCGCCACGCCGCCGTCACTCCCCCCTTCTCGCTCGCGCCTCGAACCGCCTGCGAATCCAGTCCGTTCGTGCAACCATCTGCCACCTGTTGCCGCTGCGAGAACGCTCCTCCCGAAGCCTTCGCCTCGGGAGAACGCTCTCGGCGCGCAGGGGGGCCAGACGCGCTCCTTTTCTTCTTCGCAGCTTCACAAACATTATCATTATTACGATTATCGATATCATTGTTCATATTACTATTACCATCATCATTATGAATACTGTTATTATTATTATTACTTTTATCATTATTATTACCCTCATTATTACTGTTATTGTTATTATCACCATCATTATCATTATTTTCATAATTATAATTATTATCATTATCATTATTATTATTGCTATTATCATTAGCATATTTATCATCATCATGACTACCATCATTATAACTAAAATTGTTATTAATACTATTACCATCATTATCGTCATTACCAATATTCCTGGTTCCGATCTTTCTACTTCACTTTATCCTCGTTTTCGTTCTCCTCCATCCGCGGAAGGAGAGGGAAGAGAAGGGAAGGAGAGGGAAGAAAATGGAAAGAGAGGGAATTGAAGAGAAGGGTAGGGAAGGGAAGAGAAGGGGAGGGAATGGAAAACTGAGAAAGGAAAAAGGGAAAGGGAACGGAACGGAACGGAATGAAGAACTCGGGACGGAACAGGAACGGAACGAAACGCAACGAGAATGAACAACACGGAATGAAACGGAAGGGGGAACGGCAGAGCAGAACTGAGAATAATAGCGAAAGGAAAGAGAACGGAGCGGAACAGAACACAGCGAGATGGAAGAACAGAACCTTCCAGAAAGAAAGAAAAGGAATAAAGGGTGCTAACGAAAGACCGCTATACGGGGAAAGACGATAGCAGAGCAAACAGACCTTACACAGCCGCATTGAAGATGAAAGGAAGAACAGAGAACAGATTTCTACACCATCTCAGAATCCCCATTATACCAGGCAAGAGAGAGAAAAAGGAGATGGAGAAGAATCACAAGAAAGGGAGGTAAACAACAGCACTAACGAAACCCTTTCACTATGGAAAGAGAGATGGAAAGAAGGAATAAAACAAATGAGGCAGGAGAGAATGAGAGAGAGAGAGAGAGAGAGAGAGAGAGAGAGAGAGAGAGAGAGAGAGAGAGAGAGAGAGAGAGAGAGAGAGAGAGAGAGAGAGAGAGAGAGAGAGAGAGAGAGAGAGAGAGAGAGAGAGAGAGAAGAGAGAGAGAGAGAGAGAGAGAGAGAGAGAGAGAGAGAGAGAGAGAGAGAGAGAGAGAGAGAGAGAGAGAGAGAGAGAGAGAGAGAGAGAGAGAGAGAGAGAGAGAGAGAGAGAGAGAGAGAGAGAGAGAGAGAGAGAGAGAGAGAGAGAGAGAGAGAGAGAGAGGGAAGGGAGAGGGAGAGGGAAAGGGAGAGGGAAAGGGAGAGGGAAAGGGGGAGAGGGAGAGAGAGAGAGAGAGAGAGAGAGAGAGAGAGAGAGAGAGGGAGAGAGAGAGAGAGAGAGAGAGAGAGAGAGAGAGAGAGAGAGAGAGAGAGAGAGAAGAGAGAGAGAGAGAAAGAGAGAGAGAGAGAGAGAGAGAGAGAGAGAGAGAGAGAGAGAGAGAGAGAGAGAGAGAGAGAGAGAGAGAGAGAGAGAGAGAGAGAGAGAAGAGAGAGAGAGAGAGAGAGAGAGAGAGAGAGAGAGAGAGAGAGAGAGAGAGAGAGAGAGAGAGAGAGAGAGAGAGAGAGAGAGAGAGAGAGAGAGATCCAAGAATCCCTGACGAGGAGCGAACCCAGAAAAAAAACGCCCCCAGAACGAACGGGTCAGAGCGGGCGTGCGGGCGTGCGGGCGGTCGCGAGGCAGCCTCCGTCCGACCCGCCCGGCGTCCCCTCGGGTGGCCAGCAACACCATGTCTACCGAGACTTGAATAAGGTCACCTTACGCCCTCCTCCTCCTCCTCCTAAACCTCTTTCTCCTTCTCTTGTTTCTCCTCCTCCTTCTCTTTCTTCTTCTACTCCATCTCCTCCTTCTTCCTTCTTCCTTCTTCCTTCTTCCTTCTTCCTTCTTCCTCCTTTCTCCTTCTCCTTCTTCCTCCTTCTCCATCTTCCTCCTCCTCCTTCTCCTAGTCTTCCTCCTCCTCCTTCTCCTAGTCTTCCTCCTTTTCCTTTTCCTTTTCCTCTTCCTTTTCCTCCTCCTCCTACTTCTCCTAATAAATTAATAAACAACACTAATGGGAAAAAATACGGTTTCCCTTCGAAAAAATAAAATCTTAGTACAGTGTACTGAATCCAATCATTTCTCAATGATATAAAACACGGCGGAAAAGGCGAGGAAACGTATTTTAAAAGGAGAGAGGAGAAGCGAAAGTAGGAATGGAAGAGAAGAAGGAAAGTAGACAGTGAAGAAAGTTAAGTTAAGATGCTAAGTATAAAAAAAAACATTTCCTAACTAAATATACAGAGGTTTAGCCATAATGCCAACACAAAGGGAGAAAACAAGAGCAGTCTCTGAACCACCAAAACGTACAAAAAAAGAAAGATAAGAAGGGGGAGGAAGAGAAAGAAGGAGTAGGAATGGAAGGAGGAGGAGACGGAGAAGAAGAAAAGGAAGAATCCAATGAAAAAAAAAAAGAAGAAGAAAGAAAACGAAATATAAAAAATATGGAGAATAAGAAAAACAAAACAGAAAACGCGAACGAAAATATATTCCCATCACGATAAGAATTTTTCACATTTTCAGAGTAGGAGTATATCTATTTGCATTCTAATGATATCATTACCGTAAAAGACCCGACCCTTTCTCCTTCATCCAGGACACACAAACGTTACATCAGGATGCAGAACGTTGCTGTTACTGTTGTTGATATCTGCATGTTAACAGGCTCATTAAAAGAAAAGTATAACAAACGACCAGGATAATTGAAAAGAAAGAGCATTTCTGGGGCCTTTTCAGCTACATTTATAGAAAAACAGATACTTTTCGAAATATCAAAATGAATATAACAACAACAGCCGGATAAACAAATAACGTTACTGGTAATATCGAAAACATTATGATTTTTTATTATGATGATCATCATCATTATGACAGTTATCATTATCATCGTAATAATAAACACAATAACAATACTGAAAACAAAAATTAATCAATCAATAACAGGAACAAAAACAACAACAATAATAATATTAATAATAAAATATCAATATCAACAATAACTATAATGGAAATCATAACAATAACAACATAATAACAGTGACCATCATGCTACACATCTAAGGTACAACTATAACAAGATGTTCCATGAAAGAGGCACCGTGATTAATGTTATTCTCTTCACTTTTCTTACTCTCTCTCTCTCTCTCTCTCTCTCTCTCTCTCTCTCTCTCTCTCTCTCTCTCTCTCTCTCTCTCTCTCTCTCTCTCTCTCTCTCTCTCTCTCACTCTTTACCAGCACAGGGTCCAACTTTAACTGACAGGCCAATTACAGAGATCTTACTGCAGTCGATAATGTGGTGAAGGATAAGAAACTGATGATGATGATGATGATGATGATGATGATGATGATGATGATGATGATGATGATGATGATGATGATGATGATGATGATGATGATGATGATGATGATGATGATGATGATGATGATGATGATGATGATGATCATCATTATTATTTTTTATTACTATCATTATTATCATCATCATTAACACTACTACTCATCATCATTAACACTACTACTACTACTACTACTACTAATAATAATAATAAAAATAATAAAAATAATGATGATGATAATGATCATAATATGAGAACTGCCCACCACCGGCGGCGCCCGAGCCCGACCCACAACCTTCGCACGAACTATAAAGAATAAAGCGCTAAGCGGCCTCTAATTGTCCGGGTTCTCAGGGGTCTAATCTGCGCCCATCTCCAATTAGCAGGGGCACCTTCGCCCTAATCTGTTTAATTCGCTGGCCAATCAAAGGACCTATTCCTTGCCTAATTCCCTCAACGCCCTCCCCCCCCCTTTCCCCTACCCAAGATGGGACCCTATCTGCTTACAGCCGTGTTGCGTCGCAAACCCAAATGCATTTATACCAGCCATGTTAGCCATGTAACTGCGCATGAAAGCAAACACACACAAACAAAGCACGCGCATGCACACATATGCACACGCACACATAACATGCGCACATAAGCACACGCGCACACAAACACACGCGTGCCACAAATAAACCTGAGACTAAATTCCTCAACCCTGGGCAGGTTATGCAATAATAACTACAGAAAAAATATATCGACAAGCCTTATGATCAAAAGGAGATTTATCGAGGTAACGCCAGAATACAGGTGCAATGGCAAAAAGAGTAAATCAATAAAATAAAAATAAATATTTCTATTCTTGTGCAACATTCCTTTGCACAGAAAGAACCAAGCTGATCTGTTTTTATCCGCGCGCGGGGAGACAACGCCAAAAATAAACATTTTTTTTTTTTGTGAAGTAAGTCGGCACGAGAGAGAGAGAGAGAGAGAGAGAGAGAGAGAGAGAGAGAGAGAGAGAGAGAGAGAGAGAGAGAGAGAGAGAGAGAGAGAGAGAGAGAGAGAATGAGAGAGAGGATCAAAAGAATTGTGGAGGAAGGCTAAGGAGAAACTTGAAACTGAAACTGAGAGAGCTCATTTATCCCAAGTTTACGAGATTAGTTAGCACCATGATTTAGCACAATAATCTTGGCCTAGTCTTTTGATAATTAATAACAATAAACAAGCCGAATTGAAAAGAAAACCGAGTCATGGAAGAAAAACGAGGAAGGGAAGGGAAGAAGGAAAATGGGGGAAAGAAAAATGAGGGAAGAGGGAAGGATGGGAAAATAGAAAATGTTATAAAAAGTAATGAAGAAAGTATTACAGTGCACAAAGGTCATCCATTCTTTAATATCAGAAGTGTGTTTGTGTGTATGTGCTACCACCATACGAGGTATGCTCACAGGAATGTGTATATATATATACATGGTTGTATGTAGGTATATGCGTATGCATGTATGGTTGTATTGTATGTATGGTTTCAAGTATGTATGAATGTAATACATGTATCCATGTAGCAATGCATGTATGTATTCATGTATGTATTGCGTGCCTATCTGTTGAGTGCGTGTCCGCTTCCACGGTCTTTATAACAAGCACCAGTTCTGAGTAAGTGCCTGGTTACTTCATAAGCGTGTTCCTGGAATCTGTTAAGCTTCGCATGTCAAGGATTATCTCCCTCCCTCTCCCTCTCCCTCTCCCTCTCCCTCTCCCTCTCCCTCTCCCTCTCCCTCTCCCTCTCCCTCTCCCTCTCCCTCTCTCTCTCTCTCTCTCTCTCGAATCCCCTCCTCTCTCCCTCTCTCTCTTTGTCTTCCTTTCTTAATGAGATCGAGATGACGTTGACAATATCAGAAAAAATACGGCGCTAAAGACCGAATAGAAACGAAACAATGACACACAAAAGCATTTTTTTTTTCACTCCCCCTCTCCTCCCCTCCTCTTCTCCTACCCCCTTCTCCTTTCCTATCCCCCTCTCCCTCTTCCTCCTCTCGTCTACACTCGTTCCCCTCCCCCCCCTCTCCTCTCCTGTTGTCACCCCTCTTCCCGTCTCCCCCTCCCCCCTCCCGCGCTGCCATCTCCCCCCCTAGCCATTTGACTCTTGAAGATGGTACGTGCCACTAGACACGTAGGCGCCGTCCGCTGATCCTATGTTGCTATGAGAACTTTGTACCGGGAACTGGTTTGCCGGGAAGGCGACACGGGAAGAAAAAGGGGAGGTGACCGGGGGTGGGGGGAGGGGGATGGGGTGGGAGGGCGAGTGCCGGATGTTCTTGCTGCACTTGAGATACAGCATATGCGTGCATGCGAGCGATCGCTTGGATCTCTTGTCTCCGTCTCTAATATATATATATATATATATATATATATATATATATATACACATATATATATGTGCGTGTGAGTGTGCGTGTGCGTGTGCGTGTGCGTGTGCGTGTGCGTGTGCGTGTGCGTGTGTTTGTGTGTGTGTGCGTGCGTGTGTGTACATAAACACTTTTGCACAAAAACATATATGTGCATATAAATACACATACATATACATACATATATGTATATATGTATGTATGCATGTATATGTGTATATGTATACATGTATACATGTATACATATACATGTGTATGTATGTATGTATATATATATATATATATATATATATATATATATATATATATATATACACACACACACACACATATACATATATATATATATATATATATATATATATATATATATATATATATATATATATATGCATATATAAGCTTACGTGCTTATACACATGTCTGTATGCATGCGTGTATCTCAACGAACCCCTCGTTCGCCATTTCCCAACCTTGGCATTAATATTCACTTTCTTCCTCGACCCCCACAATTCCCGCCGCGCCACCGCCTGCCACCGCCGACGCAGCCGCTTCGGGAAGATACCCTCCAACCTCAAAACCAACCGCCATTCAGTCCGGCTTAATTCCCGCGTCATTCCTTCTTCGCTTTCTTCTGCTGTCGCTTACTCTCGATTCCGTTTTCTTTGCCGGCGATTCTGTCTCCTCAGCCGCGTCTTCTGTCGTCCATCTCCGGTCCCTCGCGATAATGCCCCGTGAGCAGTCGCCTCAAGTTTAGTTTGATCTGTTTCCGCCTCTGCCTGTCTGTCTGTATGTATTTTATTATGTATGTATTTTATTATGTATGTATTTTATTATGTATGTATGTATTTTATTATGTATGTATGTATTTTATTATGTATGTATGTATTTTATTATGTATGTATGTATTTTAGTATTATGTCTGTATTTTAGTATGTGTGTGAATTTTAGTATGTGTGTGTATTTTAGTATGTATGTGTTTTAGCCTATGTATTTTAGCATTTTAGTATGCATGCATGTATGCATGCAATATATGTCAGTATGTATGAATGAGAATGAATATCTTCACAATACAAGAGATGTATTTGACCGGTTTCGATTATATCTTCGTCAGAAATACACGTATTTCCGACATAGATATAATCAAATACATCTCTTGTATTGTGAAGACATTCATTCTCATTCATACCTTTTGTACATTTGTCAACATGAATATGGTTCATGTAAATATGTTTGTATTACTGTATGTCTTTTGTATTTGTCATTTCCGATCCCCTGCTTTTGTTTTTCCCCTTTCCTCCTCCTCCTTTATCTAACCTCTTTTCCATTCCCTTCCCTCTTTTTTTCTTCGTTCTTCTGTATGTATGTTTGTATGTCCATGTAATCCATTCCTTCCCACTTATTTTCCTCTGTTCTTCCGCCTCTCTATTCCCTTACCTACCCTTTCCCTTCTTTCCCCCTTTCCTTCTCCCCTCCCATTTCCTTTCGCCCCCCCCCCCTCCTTTCCCCTTCACCACCCCTCTCTCCATGCATTTTCGCCATCCATCTTCCACTTCCTCTCTATCCCCCCTACCCCCCGTTCAATCCCCTTACCCTTCCCTCCCCTTCCTCCCTTCATCCATTCCTACATCATCCCTCCCTCTCTCCTTCCCTCTTCCCATCTTATTCCCTCTCATCTCTTCCCACCCCCTTCTTCTTATCTCCTTTCACACTAACTTCCCCATTATCCAAATTCATTTCATGTCCTCCCCTCCTCCCTCTCCCACTTCTCTCCCTCTCCTCCTCTCCCCCCTCCCCTTCCCCTCCCTATCTTCTTACATCCACCAGCTCCTCCTCTCTCTCCCTCCTCTCCCCCTCCCCCTCCTCTCCTCTCCTCCTCCCCCCTTTTCCCTTACCCCCCGACCCCTCCTCTCCCTCCAACCCCCTTCACCCCCCCCCACTTACCCACTCGCATCGGATTTCCCACCATTGTTTCTGCTGTGCATCATGATGTCTTCGTGTTCGGGGAAAGGAGCAAGAAGCCGCGGACGGAGGAGCTATAACATTACTTAGTTCTTGGGTCTCTCTTTACATTTTCCTTCTTTCTCTTTACATTATCCTTCTTTCTTTTTACATTTTCCTTCTTCCTTTTTGCGTTATCCACCTTTCTTCTTACGTTGTCCTTCTTTCTCTTTACATTATCGTCTTTCTTTTTACATTATCCTTCTTTCTCTCTCTACATTTTCCTTTTTTCTCCCTACAATTTTCCCTTTTCTCTCTGCATTGTCCTTCTTTCTCTTTACATTTTCCTACTTTCTTTTTCCTTTTTCCTTTCTCTTTACAATTTCCTTCTTTCTCCCCATATTTTCCTTCTTTCTCTCTACAATTTCCTTCTTTCTCTCCATATTTTCCTTCTTTGTCTTTATATTTTCCTTCTTTCTCTCCATATTTTCCTTCTTTCTCTCCATATTTTCCTTCTTTCTCTCTGATTTCTGATTTCTTGTTATTGCATATTTCTGAATTCCCGAATATTCATTGTGCGATTAAATTTTTTTCGCTTTTTGTTGTTGTTGTTGTTTTTTCATTTAAACATCGTCACTCTTCATTAATCTTATCGTCATTTGCTTCGTCTCATTTATCTCATAATCTCCTTCCCCTTCTCACCTAATTATCCTCTAACGTTGGTATTTCCTTTCGTTTCTTTTTTCTTTTTAACTGTTTACTTGTCCGTTGGTATTTCCTTTCCTTTCTTCCCGCAATTATCTTCGTTTATCGTCATTTTTCCCTCTTTCTCATTTTCTTTGGAGCGTACTTTGTTCTGTCGTAGCTTTCTCTCGATTCTTAATTACCCTTTATTATATTTATCCTTTATTGATATTTATTGATTCTTACCGATTCTTACTAATTTCATTAAATTCTTATTATTTTTATTGATTATTTTTATGATACCGTACACCCTACCAATTTATTTATATCATTGGTTAAAACACATTATTACAAATTTCCTTGATCTTTATCCTCATTTTTTCTTGTTTTCAATGAATGGTACCCTTTATCCTATTCTTTTTTTCCTAATCCTCCATCCCTCATTCTTCCTCGTTCATTATCCCTTATCCTACTCTATCCCCTAATTCCCAATCTCTTTAAGCCTCCTTCTATCCCATCGTATCCCCGCCTCTCAAAAGAAAACGGAAACAAAAAGAAACAAACAAACAGACAAACAAACAAGAAAGGCGAGACAAAGTAAACTGCGCGACATTTCCTTGGGAAACATTTATTGTTAAAAGACCACCTTGCCGAACCAAAGCAATTTATGAGCGATGCGGATATTGTGTTTTTATTTATCATTTTTATTTTGTTTTTGTTTTTTTTTTGTTTATGCCCTTTCCCACGAATGAGTGTAGAGATAGATTAAAAAAAAAAGGAAGGAGAGAAGTTCTTATAAGAAATTCCACAGCGTCTTATTAGATTTTCAGATGCTATATTGGAGAGCGGAAGATGGAGATGGAGAAGAGGAGGGTGGATGGGGTGGTGGAGGTGGAGGAGGAGGAGGAGGAGGAGGAGGAGGAGGAGGAGGAGGAGGAGGAAATGGGAGGAGGAAGCTAAGGGGGTCCTGTAGGAGGAGGAGGGCAAGGTGGTGCAGGAGGAGGATGCGTAGGAGAAAGAGAGAAGAGGAAGAGGGATGATGCGGAGGGGGAGGAGGAGGAGGAGGAGGAAGGGAGGAGGAGGAGGAGGAGGAGGAGGAGGAGGAGGAGGAGGAGGAGGAGGAGGAGGAGAGGAAGAGGAAGAGGAAGAGGAAGAGGAAGAGGAAGAGGAAGAGGAAGAGGAAGAGGAAGAGAAAGAGAAAGGGAAAGACGAAGAAGATGAAGTAGAAGCAGAAGAAGAAAAGGAAGAAGAAAAAGAGAGAAATTGAGGAAAAAGAGAAACTCAACAGGGAACAAATCAGATAGAACGAGGGAGAATAAAAACAGAACCTATGACTCACTCAGTGCTCACGGAATAGCTCACTAAAGACTGTAATGCCTCTACTCATGCCTTATACATCAAAAAATCAAAACTACAAAAAAAGCGTTTCACTCAGGCATCAGAAAGGCATTCCCGTGATACGTAATACTTGCGTAAAAGTGTATTAACTCTAATTCAGGCAGATTTTCTCCGTCAGATATCTGTTGAAAATCGTCCTCAGCACGAAAAACAGTGGTATGAAATTCCAGCGCATCAATAATGCTTTCGTAGACGCTTCACCTACAGTTGCTACGCGGAAAAAACTACAATAACTAGTTCATAGATTCTCAAGTGGGACTCTCTCACTCTTTTTTTCCTTTCATTCTTTTTCGTATCCCCGTTCTCCTAGATGGTAAATATTGATATATGGCTAGTTTCACTTAGGTAAATGTTATTCGACTTTAGTGTAACTCGATTAAAATCATTTCGTCTTAAGATTTCATATAAGGTCTATATGCGATATAAGATTCATATAGACATTTAATCAGTTAAGATTACATAATATTCTTTATAGGTATATCAAATACTATAAACATGACAGACATCAAGCAATGACAACATAATAAATAATCAAGAAAAAAATAAATGAATAAAATAAAAATTAATAAAATAATGTTCACTTTATCATCGATAACCCTCCAATATAGTATATATATATTTCTGTTTTATTACAGAAGCATTACTACTGTCCGCATTAATAACGTCCGGTTTTCTTTTCCGTGAACACCCTGCCGGATCACAAATCTACGGGTTCTGCGCGCCGCATTTAACTACCAATTCTGGTTAATACAGGATATTTCTCTACCATCCCGGTTTGAACAGGATAGTTGTCCGCTGGTTCTTAGTTTCTTACAAGGCCTTCTTCGTTAGGACAAGGATATCAGGGCTGACAACATGAACATGCTTTTGAGTTGAAATGATTAAACATTTGAAAAATTTACTGTAAAACACAATACCCATTAAGTCTTACTGAACCATTTAAAATATATATATATAATAATAATTAAAAAAAAAAAAAATGTGTATCCGACACGACTTCTTTATTTATATCTGTACAAATCACGTTCTCTCTCCCTCTCACTCTGCTTGTCTCGATCAATCTTACAAATTCACAAAACGAAATGACAAACAAATTCCTGTCAGCCAGAGCACGCTTGGGTTGCATATCTGACTTAGAGATGCACCTCCATCCCTAACAACTGCAGACCCAATGTCTCGCTTTTGGTGGCCAGGCATGGCGTTGTTACCCTCACACCCCATCTTAGCCCACCACCTCAGTCTCTCTGTCTGTCTGTCAGTCAGTCAGTCTGTCTGTCTGTCTGTCTGTCTGTCTGTCTGTCTGTCTGTCTGTCTGTCTGTCTGTCTGTCTGTCTGTCTGTCTGTCTGTCTGTCAGTCAGTCAGTCAGTCAGTCAGTCAGTCAGTCAGTCAGTCAGTCAGTCTCTGTCTGTGTCTGTCTGTCTGTCTGTCTGTGTCTGTGTGTCTGTCTGTCTGTCTGTCTGTCTCTTTCTCTCTCTCTTCCTTCTTCCTTCTCTCTCTCTCGCCCCAATCTTCCTTCTCTCTCTCTCGCCCCAATCTCCCTCCCCCCTCTCTCTAGGCCCCTTCTCTCCCCCTTTGCCCCGTTCTTCTCCATTCCTTTCCCCCCCCACTTCTCTGCTACTCCTCCTACCCTCTCCTACTCTGTCCCTTTCCCCCTCCCTCTCCCTCTCCTCTTCGTCGTAGCCACGCAACAAACACCCAGCGAGGCAGCCATGACACGAGACCATTCCCCGGAACAGACATTTTCCCGCGGAGGCCAGACGACCCCAGGGAAAGGATAGGTCAGAGGTCACGCGAGCGGCGGCGATCGGCATGAACGAAGGGAGCGGAAGGACACTCGATCCACCCTGCGGCGTCGTCACCCCCCCCCCCCCCCCCCGCTCTCCCCCGACATGTGATCCTCCGGCTCTTAAGCATCAGGGCCGAGAGGAGCGCTGACGGGATGACGTGACGCCTGTGGCCCTGGAGGTTGTCTCTCCGCATATTCTCACGATCAGATAATAACAAAACTGCACACAA
This sequence comes from Penaeus chinensis, assembly GCF_019202785.1. Lineage (NCBI taxonomy): Eukaryota > Metazoa > Arthropoda > Malacostraca > Decapoda > Penaeidae > Penaeus > Penaeus chinensis. The sequence goes on along the minus strand of NC_061842.1, from coordinate 24,616,534 downwards.
CGCGCGCGCGCACACGGACGCATGTACACACATACAGAGAAGATGCAGAGGTCAGGAGGAGGTGACTCTGTGTACCAGATAAAAGCACATACAGTATTCATATCTCACGATAAAACTCTCCGTGAACTGTAGATGTTGCGAAGGCCACAGACTTACACGGAGACAGACAGACTTGCAAACAGGCAGACAGACTGATAAATATATTGAAAAATATGAGTGAGAGAGAGAGAGAGAGAGAGAGAGAGAGAGAGAGAGAGAGAGAGAGAGAGAGAGAGAGAGAGAGAGAGAGAGAGAGAGAGAGAGAGAGAGAGAGAAACAGAGAGAGATAACATATCGACTAGCGTAGGTTCCGTGAACAATATCTAAACAATTTATAAACGAAGCCTGACTACAACCCTATCCTTTTACTCTTTTTATTAAATCTTTTCCGTCTGGTTATCACAAAATAAATAAGCGTCAACAACCTAATTAGTAAACAAGCACAAAAACAAGCAAAAAAGTAAATAAACAAAAATAATCAAACATCCACTCGCGAGCGCATCTGACAACGACAAGATAACTCATTATTTCTCCCCCGCACCGCAATATTTTCTCGTGGGTTTTCTCCTTCTTTTGACCTTGGTACCTAGTCGTTCTAGAACGGTTTTAATATTAGAAATACACCAATAAGTATTAATGATTCATCTATTTCTTAAAAAGATGTTAAAAATATAATAAGAAAATCGCATAGCCAACCATCAAAGCGGAGTTCCGTAAAGGTGATATAGGGAGGGACTTTCATTACATTTCGACCTCTTAACACACGAGTTTCCCCTGCTGCATATTTCTCTCTCGTAGAATGGCGAGTTGGAACATTAGTAAGAAAGGAGGGATGGATGGAGGCAGCAAGGAAGGAAGAGAGGGACGGAAATAGAAGAGGGAGGATGGGAGAATAAGAGAGGGAGAGGGAGAGGGAGAGGGAGAGGGAAACGGAAAGGGAGAAGGAAAGGGAGAAGGAGAGGGAGAGGGAAATGGAGAGAGAGAGAGATAGAGGGTGGGGGTAGTTAGAAGGAGGGTATGGGATAGGGGAAGAGAAGAATGGAAAAAACAAAGAGAAACTGAAACAAAGAAAGAACAAGAATACAGACACAGACACAGGTGAGAACCGTATAAAAATGACCAAACGAGGAAAACAAAAAAAAAAAAAATTAAAAGAGCCTTTTCCCTCCCAGCCCCCGAAGCTCTTCCGCCCACGGGGAGAGTGAGCCGATCCCCGTGGTAATATAATCACATCCCCGCTGTTTCCCGCAGGCATTAAAGCCAGAATGAAGGAGAAGAGAGAGGGGGAGGGGGTTCTAGAGCATTTTTCCCAGGCTCGTTGTATAAATCAGCGTACAAGAAAGGGGAATAATAATGAGGGAATGTGGCTCCTCCTCACGGCTGCTCATACAAGGGTAATGGTGAAGGAATGTGGCACGTGCGAGCTCTAGCTGATCGACGTGTCTTGCCGGTGAGAACTGAGAGACTGATGTCAAATTTTACATATTAAAAAAAAGGAAAAAAAAAAAAAGTGCTGACAAAGTTTAATACATCTCAGAGACTTGATTCCGATTCTCCGTTTTTTAAGTCTCTGAAGTTTCTCTGACAACGATTGTGTTGATTACGTCCAACTGAGCCGGAGACTGGATCTTGACTGAGTCTGAGACCTGCTGGTTCCGCGCCTGGTGCCTCCGTAGGCAATACTCAATGGATGCCCGATGCCTTTGAGCGACTTGAGGGTGGATCTCGCTGTGATGCTGATGCTATGCTAATTCAGATGCCTCTGAGAACGGGCGCTGATTCCGTGTTCAAAACCCCCTGCTGAGATTCTGACTCTCTTCTCTGATTACTGGTGCTGACTGTTGGCTCGCGCTTTGCTCCTTGGCGTCAGCAATAATTTTACCTGTCCTGCCTCGTCTGAGAACTGACCTGACCTGACTTGCGTTTCCTTTGGGCCAAACGAATAACTTCCTCTTTCCCAGATTAGTTTTTGGACTTTCTCCTCCCTACCCCCCCCCCCCGCCTTCTCTTAATTTTCTTCCTCACTTCCGTTTACATCCTCCTCTTCTCTATTCATTATCTCCTCTAAACTTTCCTTCGAAAGCATAAGACGAAAAAACGCCCAAGGACTCTTTCTTTCTTTCTTCCCCCCCCCCACCCCCATCCCCTTTTTTCCTACTTTTACGTATAATCGATTCCCTTACTACCAATTTGAATCAATATTCTCTTTCTCTCAATTTTGTATTTAACTTTTTTTTCGGATTATATTCGCTCTCTTATTCTTTTCTCTCTTTCTCCCTTTACATTTCCCTCTCCCTTCCTACATTTTCCCTCACTTTCTTCCTGTTTTTTCTTCCCGTCTTACCATCCTTTCTTCCTCCTCAACAAGTCCCCACATTTCGTTCTTCTTCTCCTACATTTCTTTGTCTTAAAAATCATCATTAAAATATTTTTTCATCAGGCCGGTGATTTATTATAAAATTTTCATAATCATCATATCATATATCTACATACATACATACATATACGCGTATGTATATGTATGTATGTATGTATGTATGTATGTATGTATGTATGTATGTATGTATGTATGTATGTATGTATGTATGTATGTATGTATGTATGTATGTATGTATGTATGTATGTATGTATGTATGTATGTATGTATGTATGTATGTATGTATACGTATGTGTATATATATATTAAAAATATATATGTATATGTATATACATATATATGCATACATATACATATATATGCATAGATATATACATACATATACATATATATATATATGTGTGTGTGTGTGTGTGTGTGTGTGTGTGTGTGTGTGTGTGTGTGTGTGTGTGTGTGTGTGTGTGTGTGTGTGTGTGTGTGTGTGTAAGTGTATATGTATACGTTTCCCTCTATTCTTAGTGCTCATCCTCTTTCCATTACATTTCTTTTAACCTCATTCCAAGTCACACTATCCACTCACTCTCTCTTTCCCCTCTCTCTATCTCGCCTCACTCTCTATTCCTTTCACCTCCTCCTTTTCTCGCTCTTTCTCCCCCACCTCGACTGAATTCGCCTCACCTCATACGCATCACCTCGGCTCCCTTGCATGTCTCCCGCCCTTCCCCTCGGTCTCCGTCCCCCCATCGCAATTGCCGTCATCCCTTCCGCCTCCCCTTCCCCCTCGCCTTCCCCCCTCCTCCTCCCTTCCCACTCCTTCCTTACTCCTCCTTCCCACTCCTCCCTTACTCCTCCTTCCACTCCTCCCTTCCTCCTCCTTCCCACTCCTCCTTCCTCCTCCTTCCCACTCCTCCTTTCCTCCTCCTTCCCACTCCTCCTTTCCTCCTCCTTCCCACTCCTCCTTTCCTCCTCCTTCCCACTCCTCCTTTCCTCCTCCTTCCCACTCCTCCTTTCCTCCTCCTTCCCACTCCTCCCTTCCTCCTCCTTCCCACTCCTCCCTTCCTCCTCCTTCCCACTCCTCCTTCCTCCTCCTTCCCACTCCTCCTTCCTCCTCCTTCCCACTCCTCCCTTCCTCCTCCTTCCCACTCCTCCCTTTCCTCCTCCTTCCCACTCCTCCCTTCCTCCTCCTTCCCACTCCTCCTTTCCTCCTCCTTCCCACTCCTCCCTTTCCTCCTCCTTCCCACTCCTCCTTCCTCCTCCTTCCCACTCCTCCTTCCTCCTCCTTCCCACTCCTCCCGTTCCTCCTCCTTCCCACTCCTCCGTTCCTCCTCCCTTCCCACTCCTCCCTTCCTCCTCCTTCCCACTCCTCGCCTTCCTCCTCCTTCCCACTCCTCCTTCCTCCTCCTTCCCACTCCTCCCTTCCTCCTCCTTCCCACTCCTCCCTTCCTCCTCCTTCCCACTCCTCCCTTCCTCCTCCTTCCCACTCCTCCTTTCCTCCTCCTTCCCACTCCTCCTTTCCTCCTCCTTCCCACTCCTCCCTTCCTCCTCCTTCCCACTCCTCCTTTCCTCCACCTTCCCACTCCTCCCTTCCTCCTCCTTCCCACTCCTCCCTTCCTCCTCCTTCCCACTCCTCCCTTCCTCCTCTTTCCCACTCCTCCTTTCCTTTTCTCCTCCTCTCTCCTCTTCCCTCCTCGTGATTCCTCCTCCCTTACCTCTCCCTTTCTCCCTTCTTCCCTCCTCCTCCTTCTTTCTCGCACCCTTCTCTCCTCATCCCTCTACCATTCTCCCTTCCCCCTCCCTCCCCTAACTTCTTCCTCTTCCCTCTTCCCCCTTCCACCTCCCTCTTCCTTCCTCCTCCTTCCTCCCCTTCCTCCCTCCTCCTTCCTCCCCTTCCTCCCTCCTCCTTCCTCCCCTTCCTCCCTCCTCCTTCCTCCCCTTCCTCCCTCCTCCTTCCTCCCCTTCTTCCCTCCTCCTTCCTCCCCTTCCTCCCTCCTCCTTCCTCCCCTTCCTCCCTCCTCCTTCCTCCCTCCTCCCCTTGTCCCCTTCCTCCCTCCCTCCTCCGTCTCCGGTTTCATCTCCGACGTGCGTCACACATCCCCTAACGACTTGTAAAGACACAAAGGTGAGTTCTTGGAACCATCGCGGACCTTGTGTGGCGCCGCTCAATAGCACTTGGGGGGGTTGGGGGTGGGGGGGGGAATGTAGATCTGGGGGCTGGAGGCTGAGGCTGAGGGGTGGGGGGGCTAGGGAGGGGGGGGGGCTGGAGGCTGGAGGCTGGGGGCTGGGGGCTGGGGGCTGGGGGCTGGGGGGAGAGGGGTTAAAAGGCTGCTGAGGAGACTAAAGAACCCCGGTTTTACATTTTATTCCTCCCTCTTATACTTTTTTTTTTCTTCTTATCACTATTGTTTAAATTAATCTTTCCTTATTTGTTTTATCCTTCCATTTGATGTTATTTCTGTCTACTGTCTCTCTCTGTCTCTCCCTCTCACTCCTTCCTTTCTAACTTCTCCTTCTTCCCCCCTCCTCGTCTTCCTCCTTCCTCCTCTTCCCCTCTCCTTCTCCTCCCCCTCGTCTTCCTTCTTGCTTCCGTGTAGAGTAATCCCTCACGGTGTCTCAAGGATCCAATTAACAGACTTGGGATCCGCCTCCCCCCTCCCCCCTCCCCCCCTCAACCATCAATCCTCCAGTCAACACCTTGCTTGCTTGTGCGCTATAACCTTTGCACTATGTATAACGAAAGACTAAATACACACATCATTATGTGTATGTGTTATTTATATATATATATATATATATATATATATATATACATACATACACACACATACATAAATGCACACACACACACACACACACACCCATATATATATATATATATATATATATATATATATATATATATATATATATATATATACATATCGCGTAGGTGTATGTGTGCGTGTGCGAGTGCATGTATGTGCGTGTGCATGTATGTGCGTGTGCATGTATGTGCGTGTGCATGTATGTGCGTGTGCATGTATGTGTGCGTGTGCATGTATGTGTGTATGTGTCGTGTGCATGTATGTGCGTGTGCATGTATGTGCGTGTGCATGTATGTGCGTCTGCATGTATGTGCGTGTTCGTGTGCGTGTGCGTGTGCGTTTACGTATATACATATGCGTGCGCATGTGCCATACCCACCGCCCCTCCAGCCCTTGGACGGCGGCGCCAGCGACGGCAACGAGGCGCTGACGCCCAACAATGCAGGTCGAAAAGACGACCTTCGGGTAAGCAATGCAGGTTCGTCGTGATCACGTTTGCCCGTTGCGAAACTGGAGGAAAAGAACGGCGGCAAATTCGTAGCAGAAGGAATAAATGTTCGGAAAAATCACGTACAAGGAAAATGGGAGGAAGAACTACAGTATGTCGCAAGAGACACATACTTTCCGACAAAAACAGTGACATAAAATAGACAAGAAAACATGAAAAAACCTAATTCAAAACTCTAAATAGCAACATAATTCATAACCGTCCTCATATTCATATCAATTATAAAAATGAAAATAATAAAGGCTCAATAATTACAACAACGAATTATCTACACCAACAATAGTAACAATAATGGTGGTGGTAATAGTAATAATAGTAATAATAGTAATAATAGTAACAATAATAATAATAGTAATAATAGTAACAATAATAATAATAGTAATAATAGTAATAATAATAATAACAACAACAACAATAATAGCAATAATAAAAAAATAATAACAATAATAATAATAATTATAATAAATATCTATTACTCACAAAATCCAGAAACACGACAGAGCCAATCCTCTCTTCATATCTAATCTCGCCCGGGGGATAAAGGAGGGGGAGGTGGTAATAAGGGGAAGCAGCACCTCAAAGGACTCCCCTCTTCCCTCCCAACCCCAACCCCAACTCCACCCCCACCCACACCCCACCAACCCTCGACTCCCCTCCCCCGCAAATCCCTCTTCACATATTACAGATCGAATCCCGGCCGCCCACACCTCCTCCCTGGCCGCGCAACTGTCCTTTCTCCTTCCCTTTCTTCCCTTCCCTCCCTTTTTATATCTCCCTTCCTTTCTTCCCCTCCCTCCCTTTCTCTCTCTCCTTTCCTTTCTTCCCCTACCTCCCTTTCTCTCTCTCCCTTCCTTTCTTCCCCTCCATTCGAGTGGGAAAAGGCCGTGCTATTTTAGTACACCAGCTACGGTCTTGCAACAAGTTTACTTCGCGTAGATTATTTCTGTGTGTGTGTGTGTGTGTGTGTGTGTGTGTGTGTGTGTGTGTGTGTGTGTGTGTGTGTGTGTGTGTGTGTGTGTGTGTGTGTGTGTGCATGTATGTATGTATATATGTATACATGGATATATGTATATATGTATATATGTATATATGTATAAATGTATAAATTTATAAATGTATAAATTTATAAATGTATAAATGTATAAATGTATAAATGTATAAATGTATAAATGTATAAATGTATTAATGTATAAATGTATAAATGTATATATGTATATATGTATATATGTATATATGTATATATGTACGTACGTATGTATGTATGTCTGTCCGTACCCACTGAACCCCAAGGAGCGAAGGAGCGCGTGGCACCGGACCAGTGGCAGGCCCGGGCAAGAAGCCGGAAGGCCACGTCAGCCCATTATCCTTCTTCATATCAATCAATACTAGTCGCCACGTCACCCTTATATCTCCCTTCCCCCCTAGCCCCCTCCCCCCCTAATCCCTTCACGAACCCACTCCCCACCCCCTTTCCATAAGGGTTGCCCTGAGAGTGTGTAAGTCACTTCCGGTAATTGATATTCCACTAGAGTGCACCTGTCACCCTCAGATGCCCGTGCTAGTACACGCAGAAGGCAATCTGTGCTCCTCTCCTGCGGTAACCAAGGGCCTACATTCCTTTCGTTTCTTCGTCTACAGTATTAATTTCTAAGTATCTAATTCGTTTCTTTATCAGCTACTTTTCTTTCCCCTTTCCGGTGATGAGTGATCATTTTTCTATGTATCTGAGGATATATATATATTTTTAAAGATAATGCACATATTGAAATTTATCGGCGTAGTCATCCTAAGTATTGCCGTATCGGGACATAGATAAAGTCGTTTCACGGGAGCCTTGCAACTGTTCTAGTAAGTTTACCAATACTCCCTTCTAATCAGGTCAGGGGTCAGGTCTAGTAAAGTCTTGTCAGAAGCGATGCCTATGGAAAAAGAGTCCAGAGAGAGAAAGAGAAATAGAATGAGAAAGAGAAAGAGAAAAAAGAATGAGGATGAGAATAAGAATGAGAAAGAAAGAGAATGAGAAAGAGAAAGAAAGTGAGAGACTGATTGATAAAATAATATTTATATATTCATTTAGAGATAGAAAGATATAGATAGATGGATAGCGAGATAGAAAGATATAGATAGATGGATAGCGAGATAGAAAGAGTGATGAGAGGATAAAAGAGACGAGGAGGACGTACTCAACTCCCCCCCCCCCCCCCGCTGGCCATAGGTCAAACTCGGGGGTCACCAGGAAAAAAGGAAAAAACCGGTCGAGGCGACGTCTTAACTTGTCGATAACTTATCTAAACTTACGTAATTTACCTGGAAAGTTTGGCCGTGGAAAAGAAATCAAGCGGAAGCAAGCGAGCGACGTTCCCCTAAAACCTCCTTTCCCCTCTCCTCTCCACCCTCTTCCCCTCTCCTACCCCCTTCCCCTCTCCTCTCCCTCATCTTCCCTCTTCCTGTCTCCTCCCCGCCCTTCCCCTTTCTCCTCACCTCTCCCTCCTTCTTCTCCTTCCCTTTCCCTCCTCTCCTTTCTCACCCCTTCACCTCTCCCCTCTCCTCTTCCTTCCCCTTCCCCTCTCCACTCCCTCCCCCTTCCCCATTTTCCCCTCCCCTCTCGCCCCCTACCCCATTTCCCCCTCCCCTTTCCTCCTTCAAAGGATTTCGCTGGCGATAAAGCAAGCGATCGAGACGTAACAGCCCCCTTAAAACGTCCTTTCCCCTCTCCCTTCCTTCGCCTTCCCCCTTAATGAAGAAGAGATCAGTCAAATAAATTTAAGATGAAGTTCCATGCAAATGACATGTGGTATTACATTCTGTGCATGATATATAAAATCATGTCCCTTATATAGATCGAATGATAAAATAGTATACTGTACACATAATTCTACACGCACGCACGCACGCAAGCGCGCATGTACGCATGCACACACGCATGCACGCACGCACGCAGACGCAGGCACACGCACACGGACACGCACACACACACACGCACACACACAGCATATAGGCCTAATATATATCGCACAATAACACAGATAATAGACCAATTTGATTTATTGAGATTTTATTCATGACGTAACGATTCAGCGCTCTCACTCGTTTCATCATTAGCTCAGGATAACAAATACACAAACAAGGAAGGAAAACATAAATAAAGGACCGAGATAGAAAAAACAAACTGGACGAAAGTCGAGAACAAAATGGGAAAGGAGAACTGATATCGGTAAACAAGAAGGAAGAAAATGAGGAGGGGGAAGAGGTGGGGAAGGAGAAGGAGGAAGAGGAGGAAGAGGAAGATGAGGAAGAGGAAGAGGAAGAGGAGGAGGAGGAGGATTAGGAAGAGAAGGAAAAGGGGAAGAAAAGATGAGATGGAGGAAGAAGAAAGCGAAAGGAAGAGGAAGAAGAATCAAGAGGGAGAAGAGCTCACCACACCACCAGAGGAGCACTCAAGGCAGAAAGATCCAGATAATTTTTCAGGTGTGGCTAATGGTTGCAACCCAGGCCCTCCCCCCCCAACACCAAACCCTCACCCTCCAGACCCCCACCCTTCCCGATTTCCCCTTCTATCCACCCAACGCACAACCCGTCCCTCTCTCACTCCCCCGCCCCGCCCCCGCCCTCTCTGCCGCCCACAATCACCGGGCCATCCTCAAAAACAACACCATTTATCAAGGTCGCGTACCGGTGGCCGCCCCGCAGTGCCCATTCCCACACGCTCGCCGGTCTCCAATACTTCCCATAGCCTCCCCCCCCTCCCCACCCCCGCCCGCCCGCCCGCCCGCCCGCCCGCACGCTCAAGCCGCCGGAGAGCACCCGGTTTACCTCATCCGCGCTCCTTCCATTTCGTGTCGATAATGTGTCTCCGAACGATATGTTTATGAAGGGAGGCTGTGATTCTGGTCCTGCACGCTCTATGAAGCAAACTTCGCGACCCCCCCCCCCCCCCCGCCTGCGACGCCCCTCGCGCCAAGGAGGGGAAGCCGTTCCGAAAGCCCATGGCACAGGCTCACGCGCGCGATCACACGCACACGTTATGGTATACAAGCCAGTGTACAGGTGCCCATGGTACAGGCCCACATACTAAATAGCTGCATGGTTCAGGCCCGAAATCCGCGGAGAAACCCACACACAACCTCATGGTACAAACCCACGATACAAGCCCATGGTACAACCCCTTACAATTACAAGCCAATGGTAGTACCCCACAATTACAACCCAATGGTACAACTATACACACAAGTCCACAGCCCAAGTCCGCGAACCAACCCAACACCCAAGCCCACATCAAGAAGCCCACAGGCACCCAGCCCGTGGTACAAAGCCCACGACACACACCCACGGCACCAGCCCAGCCCGCCCGAGACGCGTCGAACATCTCGCCAGCCTCCTTTCATCATGTCTGAGTGATTCTGTCACAACAGCGGGGGAGCCTCTGACTAATGCGCCCTCGGGGATTCACAATAGGACGAATGCCCGTGGTAAAGACCTGACGCATTATTTGTACATGGAAAAAAATGAAAAACAGAAAGAAAAGGCAGAGAAAGAAACGCATGAAGATATTGTAAGAGAGAGAGAGAAAAAATGAAAAACAGAAAGAAAAGGCAGAGAACGAAACGTATGAAGATATTTGTAAGAGAGAGAGAAAAAGTAAAAAGAAGAAAGAAAAGGCAGAGAAAGAAACGCGTGAAGATATTGTAAGAGAGAAAGAAAAAGGAAGAGAAGAAAGAAAAGGCAGATAAAGAAACGTGTGAAGATATTGTAAGAGAGAGAGAGAAAAAGGAAAATAAGAAAGAAAAGGCAAAGAGAGAAAAAAAATGAAAAGCAGAAGGAAAAGGCAGAGAAAGAAACGCATAAAGATATTGTAAGAGAGACAGAAAAAGGAAAAGAAGAAAGAAAAGGCAGATAAAGAAACGCGTTAAGATATTGTAGGAGAGAGAGAGAAAAAAAAAAAAAAAAAAGAAAAGGCAGAGAAAGAAACGCGTGAAGATATTGTAAGAGAGAGAGAGAGAAAAAAAAAAAAAACAGAATAGAGGGAAAAGAAGGATAAAAGTAAGAAAAAACGGAAATCCAGAAACATATGTATCCCTAAGCTGAAAGAATGAAAAAGAAAGGGAATGAAAGAGAAAAAACGTATAAAGCACCAATCTCCAACAATAAAGAGTATGAAAGAAATATATAAAAATAACCGGTAAAAAATCATGAAAGACATATATAAAAAAATAACCGAAAAAAAATGTATAAAACGAAGAAAAAAATCATGAAAGAAATATATAAAATGAAACGGGGAAAAAAAAGATCATGAAATGAAGATAAAAAAATTAACCGAAAGAGAAAATCATGAAATAAATATATATACAAGGAAACCAAAAAAAAAAAAAAAAAAAAAAAAAAAAAAAAAAGACAGAAATCCACAAAGAGAAACGAAAATAAAATAAAATAAAAGAAAAGACAAAGGAAGACCGAGAGAGAGAAAACCCACACTTCAAACCACCAATCTCGTCGCCTCTCGCACGCCGCAATTTCCCCCCCGAGACTGAAACTCATCAACATTTCCTCCTGACCATCACCTCATCAACAGCCCTCATCATTTACACGCCCTCATTACAACGCCGCGTTAATCTTACAGCATGGCCAATCACCCTCTTCCTAGCATCCCTCCTCCTCCGCCTCCTCCGCCTCTCCCCTCCCTCGTCCCCTTCTCCTCCCCTCCCTCTCATTCTTTCCCTTCTCTTCCCTTCCCTCTCATTTTTTCCTTTCTCTTCCTCTTCTCTCTTCCCACTCAAGTTTCTCGTTTCCGTCCCTCCCTCCTTCTCTTTTTCTTCCTTTCTCTTTCCCTTTCCTTTTTCTCTCTCTTTCTCTTCCTCTTCCTCTTCCTCTTCCTCATTCCCTCCCCCTTCCTCTTGCTCTCCCCTTCCTCTTCATGTTATACTTCTCCTTCTTTTCCTCTTCCCCTCTCATTCACATCTTCCCCTCCCACCTCCTCCTCTCCTCCCCTTCCCCTCCCTCACCCCCCCCCCTTTCCACACCTTCCTTATCTCCTTATCCCTCCCTTTCCTCTCCCTTTCTCCCCTTCCCCTCCCCTTCTCCCCTTCCCAATCTCTCCTCCTACCCCGACCCCGTCCAAAAGCCAATGTTATTGTCACATTCTACACATTCTACGCGACCAATCAACGCCTTTGGGATTAGGCGCCGGTGTCCCCTGATCAACCGAGCGTCGACTCCATTCATTCACTCTCGCCCGTCCGCCCGTCCCTTCATCTTGAGGAGATGCAACAAACCTATATCCAACGCCCCCCCCCCCCCTATATCCTCCTCGCTAACAACTACTCTACAATCATCCCTGAAAACTCTCAGAAGCAATCATGACAACAGAAGCCTGATGAATCCTGACAATTAATCTCTTATATCCTGAAAACAAATCCTTGACGAATCCTGACAACAAATACCCGATAAATCCTGACAACTAATCCCTTATATCCTGTAAACGAATCCCTGATAAATCCTGATAACAAATCCCAGACATCTTTTCCCCCATCAGTGCATCCCGGAAAAACTATCCCTGACACCAAATCCTCGAAGACCAATCATGACAACAGCAGCAGCCACCTACCCTAACCAACCCTGTTACCTAATCTACAAAGCCATCCCTGACAACCAACTTTGGACCCCCCCCCCCATCCCATCCCACCCCTGACAAACCCCTGACAACACCCCCAAACAAAAAAAACAAAAAACCCTGGGAACTAACCCCTACAACAATCTCAAACCTCTCACCAAGAAAACCCTGACTCCCCCCCCCCCAAGAAACCCCTTATAACTCCCCCGAAGAATCCCCCATAACCCCCCCTCCCACCCACCCAAGAAAACCCACCCCCTTCCCTGACAACACCGCCCACGCCCCTCATCCCGCTGACCTTCAAAGGACTGTGAAAATTCCCGAGGTCGTTATATAAGTTCGGTAACTGGTTGGTCTCAGCCGCGAGAGAGAGCCCTCGCTCCTAATATGCAACCGACCCGGACGACTCGAAATATTTGGAAACCAACAGAATTATGGGGCAAAAAGAAGAAAGAACAAAAAAAAAAAAAACGCATGATTTTGGGCGAGATAGCGCTGGCTCATTAGGTGTCCCCGGGAGAGGAAACTGGAAAGAAATGGTTAACGAGTGGAGACTTTTTGGAGGGGCGACGGAGGTGGATATAGGATATAGATAGATAGATAGATAGATAGATAGACAGATAGACAGAAAGGTAGACATAGAGCAAGAGCAAGAGCGAGAGCGAGAGAGAGAGAGAGAGAGAGAGAGAGAGAGAGAGAGAGAGAGAAAAGAGAGAGAGGGAGGGAGGCAAGAGACAAAGATTTAGTGAGTGAATGAGGTGAAGAACATTTTTCAAGCGCAGAATTCAAGCAAGGCTCCAACCGGTTGCGGACACTCCCCCCCCCCCCCCCCCGAATCCAAGCGAAATTTTGCATGATGTCATCAACATACCTCGAGTTGCCAAGGCTCATAAAACTTTACTTACCTTGTTCCATTACGTCCTCCTGACCCTCGTTGTTAAAACATTTTACAAAGAGAAGATTTTCCCAATATTTCTTACGCGTGCATAGAACTTGAAGAATATAAGAAAATTAGAAAATGGAAATACAAAGGAATGGCAAATTTTTTGAAGTGTCAGCACAATCGAACACAATGTTTACTTTTCTTCGAGTAGCTGAACCAGCAACAAAATTAGTGTTCGACGTAACGCTAAAATGTCAACGTCTTTCCTCCAATGGATGATGTATATTTTATGATAAAATACATCCTTTGTAGCTTTTACATGGTTAATTCCGGTATTACAATACTACTACTGCTGCTAATAATGATGATAATACTACTACTAATACTAATACTAATACTATTAATAATAATGATAATGATAATAATAATAACAAAAATAACAATAACACTACTACTTCTAATAATAATACTAGTAGCAATACTAATACAAATAACACAGTAATAATAATAACAATATTAATAATAATAACAATAATAATAAATCATAAGAAATACCTAAGTATATATGAAAGAAATCATACATTTATTACTGCACTCACACCAAAAACACTTTAACTATCCCATTCGTGAAAATTTTACACATTATTCCAATCATCCGTGTTTGCTCCTCAAAAAAAAAAAAAAACACCACTGAGGAGAAAATGACGGCGAAGAAATAAGAAAATTAAAAGAAAGGAAAAAAAACAATATAAAACGATAGATATCAAAACACTATAAACAGGAAAAATGAAAATCACAGTCAAGATGACAAGAAAACAAATCACAAAAATCACACTGTAAACGCCAAGACAGAAATAGAAAAAAAAGAAAAAAAATGAATACTACGAAAAACACACCCACACAATTATATATACATATATATATATAAATATATATATATATGTGTGTGTGTGTGTGTGTGTGTGTGTGTGTGTGTGTGTGTGTGTGTGTGTGTGTGTGTGTGTGTGTGTGTGTGTGTGTGTGTGTGTGTATATGGTATATATATACATATAATAATATTAATAATAATAATAATAATAATAATAATAATAATAATAATAATAATAATAATAACAACAACAATACAAAAAAAATCCTTAGTACAACGAGCCCAAAGGCGAGTGCACGCGAACTCACAGTGAACGCAGAGGACAGGCGTGAGGAAGTAGGCGGGGGCGAGGTTGTGCTGCACCGACGGCGACGACTGGCCGGACGAACTGCGACGACTGCCTGCTGCAACAAACACAAACAAAGACACCGGTTAGTTACTTGTTGCTGCTTGTAGTATGTGGTCGAGAAAAAATGGGGTTAGGCATTTGCAGGTGACAGTATATGTATGGCCAAGAAAA